>NC_051412.1:38447756-38447903 GCF_015228065.2 Penaeus monodon
TTACTTGTATTCTTGGTTTGTTTACACGTGTATCTAATTGTTATTATTAAGCATTCAATTATTTTTCGTATTGCAAAATGTGGCGTCTCATATTGCATTCCTTTAAGAGCTAAAAAAAATACTTCTATATGTAACATAATCCAGGGA
>NC_051412.1:38448219-38448547 GCF_015228065.2 Penaeus monodon
GGCACCAAAGCACAAGAAACAGACGAGGCACCAAATCAAACGAAGCACCAAACCCCCAAACGAGACACCACCTCCCCACCTTAATATCATTCCTGTACATCGACATCCTGCCGCTGGACGGGAAGGACATGGCGATGACCCTTGGCATGACGTAAGTGAGGTCGAGGTCAAAGCCATTCTGTTGGTACCGCCTCTTGTTCTGGGACACGAACTGACGCGCGCCCATCTTGAGGTCCTCGCGCTGCCAGATGATTCGTGTGATTCGGACCAGACGGATGAGACGCAGGATGACGATCAGGCTGGAAAGGGGGGGGGGGGGATTTTTCGC
>NC_051412.1:38448855-38449271 GCF_015228065.2 Penaeus monodon
CAATGTTCACACGAGCTCGAGAGAAAAAAATTCCCATCCTGCTCAGCCACCCAACAGCTGACTCTGCAGGTGACGCAATCAATCAGCTGACTCTGCAGGTGACGCAATCAATCAGCTGACTCAGCAGATGACGCAATCAATCAGCTGACTCAGCAGACGACGCAATCGATCAGCTGACTCTGTAGATGACGCAATTGATCAGCTGACTCTCACCTGACGGGGTTGGAGGACATGTTTTCCACGCAGACGGTCACGACGGAGAGGATGAAGGTGAACACGACGAGGAAACAGTCGAGAACATTGTGCCAGGCTCTGAAGAACACCTGTGGCCTAATGGGGGGGGGGGAGCAGAGATGCATTGGAGATGAGATTGTTGCAAGATACATCTGCTTGGCTGCAAAAGAACTTATTTTTTC
>NC_051412.1:38449797-38450064 GCF_015228065.2 Penaeus monodon
TTACCCGAGTCCGAATATCCTGAGCGTGACTTCGATCATGAAGTAGGTGGAGAAGGCGAGAGAGCAGTATTCGATGGGGTCATTTGGTGCGGGCTCGTTGAACAGATCAACGAACAGGATCACCATGTCGACCAAGATCAGCAACGCAGTCAGCACCCGCACGACGAAGTGTTCAACGAAGCGTCTTGTTCTCCACTGCATGTAGCTGAACGAACGAGGGAACGAGGGTGAATTTTTTAAAAAATGGCGGGAAAAGTAGGGAGAGGG
>NC_051412.1:38450228-38450608 GCF_015228065.2 Penaeus monodon
CACACACATTCCCTATCAACCCAACATCCCCCCCCCCATCAACCAACAACATCCCCCCCCATCAACCAACAACATCCCCCCCATCAACCCAACATCCCCCCCCATCAACCAACAACATCCCCCCCCCCATCAACCAACAACATCCCCATCAACCAACAACATCCCCATCAACCAACAACATCCCCATCAACCAACAACATCCCCATCAACAGCAAAACCTACTAGAGATTGCATCCTGGCACGGGGGGGTTGGAGGGATCCACGAAGCCCATTTCCACCTCCATCTCGTGTTGCTCGGCGTCATACTCGAGGAATTTGGTCGTCCTTTGCCACACCTGCAACGGAGGCCCAGGTTGGGTGGGAGGTTTGGCCGGGGAGGG
>NC_051412.1:38451889-38452170 GCF_015228065.2 Penaeus monodon
GATCTAAGTAATTAATCTTTCAAATCTAGTATCCTCCTCTCTTTGATCTGTTCCTGTCATCATCGTATCTTCCGCGTCTCACCTGGTTTTCCTCATCTTCCTCTTCATTAAACGCTTCCTCTTTTTTCTCGTCACGTGCGTCTCCCGGGCCGTTAATTTCTTCGATTGAGATGACGTCATGACGGCTTGCTAGTCTGCGTGAAGAAAATTTCGTTTTAGGTTTATAAATCAAAGTTTCTTTTTCTTTTTGAAATGGTGGACTGAACTGCCAGAAATGTAGG
>NC_051412.1:38452549-38452630 GCF_015228065.2 Penaeus monodon
TCATTTTAAGAAAAAGATACTTTAAGTGGTGTAAGAAATGTGATAAAATCTACGGTAACATTCAGCCACATTTCATTTAAT
>NC_051412.1:38458365-38458866 GCF_015228065.2 Penaeus monodon
GGATTCTTACACATATATATTGACCACCCGGATCTCCCCCACGCAAGAAGCAGATTGAACCAGTTAAAAGATAATGAAAAATTAATATGTCGACCGAGGGGAGAAAATTATGCAACACGTCCAGTGCAATGACACCCAGTGCTTGGTCCGTCACTGCTCGGTCATCGATAAATCCTTTTAGTGATTTTAAAGGGAGGATAACTCTATTCACTGTTGCATAACCCTTCTCTCTCGAAAACTAGCTTGCAGTTCCTCTCCTGTCTCGTGTTCTGCGCTTTGGAAATAGCCATTGGCAACATAAGAACTATGAGGTAACCTTTGGCTACATAGCAATCGGAATATAGCTCAGGTAAGTTAGGAAATATGACTAAAACCGAGGATTTTACATGAACTTGACAAATAGTCGAGGGAAGTCAGGGGAGGATCCCAGGTACACCAGCTGTTACCAGGAGAACATGGGATCCCTAAAAATCAACACACAAATAAATACTTATATTTACC
>NC_051412.1:38459128-38459343 GCF_015228065.2 Penaeus monodon
AAAAAAACAGCATACACACTCGAGTCCTTTCCACATATCCCAGCAAAGATTCCCGAAGCGACACCGACTGAACACCACACACCAGGTAAGCGGCACAAAGCTGGTGTTCAGCTTTAGGTCGACTAAGTGTTTTACAGAAGCGCGTCCGAGTTCTGTTGTGAAGCTTCGAAGCTCTTGCGAAGGAAAAAAGGATTCACGTGCTTGCTTTGGCTACT
>NC_051412.1:38459977-38460133 GCF_015228065.2 Penaeus monodon
CTGTTTATAGAAGTCAAATATAAATCGACACATAGCAGTGGATGTTCTGATGATTATTTTCTTATTTTCATATCAAACAAAATCTCAGCAGTATTTCTCTGAACTCAAAAATAAAACAAACTGGTTTCTCATTCAATCTGAACTTTCTTGTGTGTG
>NC_051412.1:38460475-38460936 GCF_015228065.2 Penaeus monodon
TTACTTACATATATACTTACGCAGAAAATTAAATCTAAAGCAATTTTATGCTCAGTGAACGAATATATTGGATAAATATTTCAAGAGAAAAAGATTATGTCACACGTGAAGATCAGAGGGAAAATTAAGAGAGAGTGAAGAATGGCAAAAAGACGATGAAGATAAAGAGAGAATGGAGAATGGTAAGAGAAGATGAGAATTAAGAGAATGAAGAATAACACAGAGAAGACGAGAATAAAGAGAGAGCGAAGAATGGCACAGAGAAGATGAAGATAAAGAGAGAATGAAGAATGACAGAGAGAAGATGAGAATAAAGAGAGAATGTAGAATAACGCAGAGAAGATGAAGATAAAGAGAGAGCGAAGAATGACACAGAGAAGAGGAAAAATAACGAGGAAAACGGAAGAAGAATGGACAGATAATAAATGGAAAAGCAGGGAAACGCAGATAAAATCGGAATG
>NC_051412.1:38461499-38461597 GCF_015228065.2 Penaeus monodon
ACGCAAGTTGCATTCCTCCCCAAAAACCATCAGAATGTACCTTGAGTTTGGCAGTGAAACACGTACAAACATAACTTTCCCTTGAGTACACGAAACCC
>NC_051412.1:38462378-38462516 GCF_015228065.2 Penaeus monodon
CCTTCACTGGTCTCTTTATCATAGCTAAAAGTATTGCAATGCATGTTGGCAATTGCATGCACATATATGAAATACAAAACATAAATAGAGTAAAGAAAAGTTGAAGGAGAAAAACAAACAAACAAACAAACAAACGAA
>NC_051412.1:38462925-38463000 GCF_015228065.2 Penaeus monodon
ATGTTCACACGAGAACGAAAGAAAACCTTCCCTTGATTCCTCGTCCGTGTCCGTCGACGCGAGAATTTAGCGGCG
>NC_051412.1:38463982-38464295 GCF_015228065.2 Penaeus monodon
GGCTGCTGGAGTAAGGAATAGTAGAGAAACAGAAGAGAAATAGTAGAGAATAGTAGAAATAGTAGAGAAACAGAAGAGAAATAGTAGAAATAGTAGAGAAATAGTAGAGAATAGTAGAGAAATAGCAGAGAAACAGAAGAGAGAGAGCAGGAATTCCACCAACAATTCCGCAAGGGACAGAGGAAAAAGGACGAAGGCGAAGGAGGAGGAGGAGGAGAAGCAAAATAAAGGAGAAGTGAGGAAATCCGTACAAATCCCTCAGATAACTTTCCACAGGCGAAGGAATATAGAAAGGACCGTGATAAAAAGCAAA
>NC_051412.1:38464441-38464536 GCF_015228065.2 Penaeus monodon
TTTTTAAAAATCACAAGTCTACACATTTTCTATTAATTTTCTCGCACAAGAAGACACAATAAAAAGGAGAAGAAGGAACAGGCAAAGGACACCTA
>NC_051412.1:38465265-38465380 GCF_015228065.2 Penaeus monodon
CAAGTGCCTCGGCTTGGTAAGTGGTACACCCCTACGTGTGTACATTCAATCGCTACGTGGTATCTGAATCACATTCCTCTATGTTGGGGAAGATTTTGCTAGAGGGTGTGGGAAT
>NC_051412.1:38465956-38466186 GCF_015228065.2 Penaeus monodon
ATTAAAAACGAAGTAAAGGCATTTATTGTTGTGCGTAATGGATCTCCCTGCACTGGAAACCGGCTTTACAGAACATGTGATAAATATACAGTTACACGTAAGAATAAGAATAAGCAAAGAGGTTGTGTTGCAAGGCCCCAGTTCCTTTCCTAGAGGCTTGATCAACTCTTTGATATTCAATTAATGCCGCATTTTAATCTTTTCTTTTTCTCTCTCTCCTTTCTTTACTA
>NC_051412.1:38466586-38466678 GCF_015228065.2 Penaeus monodon
CTCTTCGACTCGCAAACATAAAAGCAGAGAATATTTTTTCCTCAAATCTTAATATGTAAAAAAAAGAAAATAATAATGAAAAATAAAGAATC
>NC_051412.1:38467117-38467364 GCF_015228065.2 Penaeus monodon
ACCCATGAAAAATATATTCTACTCCCACAGGTAATCCTCCATCACAGGCACTACCCTCCTCCCCCCCCTCCCCCCCACACGCAGGCAAACAGGCACGAAGCGAAGAGCCAACCTCTGGTCTAGGGTCGACCTGCAATCACGGGCCTTGTGTCTCCTCGGCAAAGGTAAAGGAGAAGACCCATGAGACGGAACGTTAACAAGAGATTCACGAGTCGCTTGGGGGGGGAGACTAGTCAATTATCGAGTG
>NC_051412.1:38467942-38468437 GCF_015228065.2 Penaeus monodon
AGCCCCCCCCCCAATAAAAAAAATATTACCAGACACACAAACAAGAGAACATAACTTTAAACTTAATCAAGGTAACTTAGTGCAAATATTAAAACAAAACACGCCAAGTTAATATTGGAATATCGAGATCGTGTATGAATATATAATCAAGGATCTTACAGCTGTACTAAAAGTGAATTATTATTGGCCATTACTTCTGGCTGTAAATTTCGTATAATCTATTTAGAATTTTCAATTTCCTTGCATACGAAATAGATCTATTAATATATGTGATCTAAATTGATTTTTTTTTTAAGATTCTTCAATGATCAATATCCCTTGAGCGAAAGAAAAAAAAAATATATATATACACTTTTCTGATAAAATGCGAAAGAAAAAAATAAATAAAAATATAAGAAAGACCGCCAACCGGAGAATCGGATGTCGAGCGGCAGAATTTATTTCCATTTTCTCTGTTTCGACCCGACGTATGAGTCATCCATGATCGGAGAAAAC
>NC_051412.1:38469076-38469255 GCF_015228065.2 Penaeus monodon
GCCACTAAACATCATTTGTCCCACCCGGATAAATAGAAAGCCTTACTATGATCTTTTATCTATAATTTAAGTCTTCCCGAAAAAAATATATAATTCTAAATTTTGCTGAAAAATATATTAAAACATTCCGCGATATATCCTATAAAACCGCATATTGGGAAATAAACCCTCATTATAAA
>NC_051412.1:38469283-38469441 GCF_015228065.2 Penaeus monodon
CGAATTCTGCTGAAGGATTTCATACCCTTATCAAAATTTCATCAGCAGGGGAATAGGGTTCGCTGGCAGCAGGAGGGAATAGATGGGGGGGGGGGGGGGCCTAGCAGGCGTTATCTGTCTCAACACCTGATTGACAGATGCAGCTCTACGACACGTGT
>NC_051412.1:38469797-38469889 GCF_015228065.2 Penaeus monodon
TGATGCAAACCCGTGCAGATTCGATTTCGCGATATCAAGATTCAGGGGAAATTCTGCGATGGAATCCCCGAATATGATAGAAATAAAAATAA
>NC_051412.1:38469955-38470183 GCF_015228065.2 Penaeus monodon
ATTTTCTCTTTAAGGTCATTTTCTTTTTTTGTGAACATTCTCTGACGAAATTATTGAAGAAGCAGTTATAAGAAACTGCATCGAATTTTCTCACTACAAATGACATAGCGTTGTATCTATATCATCCTGGGTCTCGTTGCAATACAAATGTTGATAATAATACAGACCGCATTCATTTTCCTTTTCTGTTGTAGAAATAGTCACAACCAAGGTCGATGAATTTTCACT
>NC_051412.1:38470291-38470594 GCF_015228065.2 Penaeus monodon
AACTCACCTCTCTCTCTCTCTCAGTAATCCATCTCTATACATAGTCTGGTTGCTATGAGAGGGAGGGCGGTGGGTGACGGGTTGATGGATGAAAGGGAGGAGATGGGGGGGGGGGGAGAATGCAGCGCCGTTCCGTCTCCTCTGTTCACAGTATTGAACAGTCTAACTCGAACAGTCAGATGACGATCATGTAGCTCTTGGTGACACATCTGCAGTGCTATCGTTGATAGGAGTTGCAGTCCTTGAGAATTTTTAGTTATTAGAATTCTTTTCATATAAATATAATTACACATACATACATAC
>NC_051412.1:38471504-38471677 GCF_015228065.2 Penaeus monodon
ACGCGATCGCATGCATTTGATCTATAAATACGGCAACAGGAAAGTATTCCCTCGGGCAAACTGCAACTCAGTCATGCATAACTTTGATGAAGGTGAAAGTTGCAACGTCCCAATATACATCAGTTCTGGTGCGAACTCAGGTGGACTGCACGAAGTCTATGGAATCTATACCC
>NC_051412.1:38471996-38472162 GCF_015228065.2 Penaeus monodon
CACATAAAGTTCACACTAAAGTTTAACTACTGTTCCAAAAATGCAATGCAGTCTCTTTAGAAGCTCAAATTATCATCGCATTTTTTTTTTTTTTAATACGAATAGCTTTCATTCCAAAATTCGATCATATTCCGCGCGCTGGAGACAATTGCAACACTCAATACTC
>NC_051412.1:38472877-38473305 GCF_015228065.2 Penaeus monodon
ACGTCACCGGAAGCCCTTAGAGGTCAACACAAAACCGAATGACAAACCAATTGGAACTTTTCGAGGCGGGGAAGATAAGACTCCATCTCACTCCAGATGTCTTGACGAAGATGGAGGAGGGAGAGGGGGGAGGGGGGAGAGGAGGAAGAGGAGGGAGGGGAGGGAGAGGAGGAAGAGGAGGGAGAGGGGGGGAGAGGAGGGAGAGGAGGGAGAGGAGGGGAAGAAGAGGGAGAGGAGGGAGAGGAGGAGGAGGAAGAAGGGGGGGGAGGGGGAGAGGAGGGGAGGAAGAAGAGGGAGAGGGGGAGAGGAGGGAGAGGAGGAGAAGAGGAGGAAGAGGAGGGAGAGGAGGAGGAGGAAGAAGAGGGAGAGGAGGAAGAGGAGGGAGAGGAGGGAAGGGAGGGAGAGGGAGATGGAGGAGGGAAGGAGGG
>NC_051412.1:38473440-38473674 GCF_015228065.2 Penaeus monodon
GCTAGAGCGGAGTAGAATAAAACAAACAAACAAACAAAAAACAACGGACGTCATGGAAAGTAAGGTCACGGACGGGACCCTAGTGCCGCAGCCATCAAAAGTGACCTGGGGGGGGGGGTGGAGGTCAAAGCGCTCGGGTCAATACGACGACCTGAAACGACCCCCCCCCCCCGAGTGAGAGACGGTCATATGAGACGCAGCCAAGACTTACCTTTGTTAAGCAAGGTCGTGTGA
>NC_051412.1:38473713-38474019 GCF_015228065.2 Penaeus monodon
TATGTCGACTAAACTTCTATTAGTAATGTTACTTCAATTTTTTTTTTATCTCTCTCTCTATCCTCGGTTTCTCCTTAAACAAAATAAAAATCACATTTCTTTTCCTACTCCTCCCTTTCTCCTATATTCATCACAATACTATCCTCTTCATTAACACGCAATCGAATTATTATCCTTCTCTCCATCTCCTTGATTTTCCCTCGTCTCTCTCCTCCCTTTCATTCTATCCCTTAAGTTATCAAAACTTTAAGTCCTTTCTCCAGTACTGACTTTCCAGCGCAGGTACACACAATGGCCAGCCGGGAA
>NC_051412.1:38474555-38475117 GCF_015228065.2 Penaeus monodon
CACGCCCACACGCCCGCAGCCTCAACTGTGCCTCGAGCGTTTATTCCAATTTCTTGCAATGCAATGTCAAAAGGCGATTGCAGGAGGTCTATGCCTAAGCGGTACGTTTGTCGTGCAACTTTTTTCCTCGTGGGGTTTCTTGTCAATTTTTTTTTCTTTTTTTTTTCTCTCGAATATTCTTTATCATTTACTTTCTTTTATTTATTTATTGATGTTTTCGTCTTTGATATCTTTTTGGGAAGTTTTGATCCTTTTTTTTTTCGTTCCTCTCATTTTTTTTTTTTTTTCGTCTCATTTTGTGAAAAAAAATGATCCTCTTCCTTTGTTCTTCTTTGTTTGTTTGCTTGTTTGTTTGATTCCTTCCTTCTTCTCTCTCCTTCTTTTTCCTTTCCTTCTCCCTCACCCACCCCTTTCGCATTCTCTTCCCGTTTCTCTTCGTCTCTCTTTCCCCTCCCCATTTTCCTCATCATCTCTCATCATCCACCCCTCACTCTCCTTTTCCTTTCCTTACTATTTCTTTTATCCCCACATCCACTTTTCCTCCTTCCCTCGTTTTCCTTTC
>NC_051412.1:38475215-38475502 GCF_015228065.2 Penaeus monodon
GGCCATCTCTTTTATTCACCCCTCGCCTTCCTCTCCCCTTTTCCTTCTTTTTAAACTCTATCCTATGTCCCCTCTTTATAATGCCTTCCCTCATCTACTTCCTTTATCCTCCTTTTCCCTTCTTCCCCTCGCTTGCTCATATCATTTTCTTCTCTCACTCTTCTTCCCTCTCCTCATCTGTATCTCGTTTCCCCTCAAATCACCCTTCTCCCCCTTTAATTCTCTTTATTCCCCTTTCACCCTTTCCCCTTTCGTCTCTCCTCATCTTCCCCTTTATCCTCTCTCGT
>NC_051412.1:38475828-38475958 GCF_015228065.2 Penaeus monodon
ACAGTACAACCTCAATACCTCCTATTCACGTGTCCGAACTGCATGGCTTCTCCCTCCAGGCTTTCGCTGCAGACTAGCCCCTTCATTTCCCTCCTGCCCGGGGACTCCCCCTTCAGGATGCTATTTGATG
>NC_051412.1:38476381-38476744 GCF_015228065.2 Penaeus monodon
TATCACCCGTTATTTTGTTCGAAGATAAATGTAAAATTTTCCCAAAACACAATCAAACAGGAACCAGATTTCGTTTTTTTTTTATTATAACACTGAGGGATATATACAAACAAAATAAAAGTTCTCATATACCACAAATGTCTGCATAAAATGTTATCAAATACTCTCGTTTCTCTGTATAGTATAGTATAAAAAAAGTCATACAAAATCTTCACTTTAATATATGCAAACTCATACAAAATCAGCAAAGCTAGCAATGCATTAGCACAACATAATCATATCAAAAGCAGAGGGCCACAGAACGCCGCAGGCACAGTGCCATGTAGCAACAACATTATTAAATAAAACAAAGTACACAGTGTT
>NC_051412.1:38476937-38477032 GCF_015228065.2 Penaeus monodon
AACGTGCTTGTGCGTCGTCTGTATTCTAATTCCCTCGTTGCGTAGCGCATGTGGGTTTACGTGGAGAGCCAGACAGGTGTTATATGCAGTTATAT
>NC_051412.1:38477412-38477560 GCF_015228065.2 Penaeus monodon
TTTTCTTCCTCTTTTCTTCCTTCCACAGGATTCGAAGACCTCCCCTCCTCCCTAAAAAAAATAAAAAAAACTATCAAACAAAACAAATAAAAAACTATCAAACAAAAAAAAAAAAAAAACCAAAGAAAAACCCAAACAGGCAAAACGA
>NC_051412.1:38477782-38477913 GCF_015228065.2 Penaeus monodon
CTCACGTTCGGAACCGCATCGTGTTTTTTTCGTGCAACTGACATGCAACAGAAGGCAAGTGAGGCATTGCTTCTCCGCGTGACGTGGGGAGAGAGCGGAGGATGCGTCAGTCAGTCATCATCGCCTTGGCC
>NC_051412.1:38478367-38478448 GCF_015228065.2 Penaeus monodon
TAGACACACTGAGAAAGTAACTACTCATTACCAGGGGAACGTTACAAAAAAAAATGACCAGCCATCACCAATCAAACGCTG
>NC_051412.1:38478495-38478795 GCF_015228065.2 Penaeus monodon
CTATACTACTACCAATTCTATCACACCTAACGACATGCAATAGATAAAGGGAGATGAAGCAGAGATAAAACAAGGCTGATATATATGGATTATAAAATCGGTTTCCCCATACTATAAGCTCTACTCTTCTGAAGGAATTCTCTCATCCACGGAAGTCATAAATAGCTTGTTTACACTGCAGCCGAACCCGATTTGCATACCGAATTAAACTCCTTTGTTCGTACCGATCGTTCGTTTCTTCCATCATACCCCTTTATCATCATTCTCCCTCTTCTTTGCTCCTCGTGCATAAAGATTCCT
>NC_051412.1:38478878-38479214 GCF_015228065.2 Penaeus monodon
TTTTTTTTTTTTTTTGCAAATGCACGAGAGCCCTTTGATCATGCAACGTGGGGGGTCGTGCTGCACATCGAGTCGTCTTGCATTCTGTTTGCCATATGGAAAAGTTTCCTGAGATTCTGTTGCACTGCAATGCACACACGAGCGACCGAGGGAAATACACGAGCTCTTGCGTTTTTGTTTTTGTCTTTGTTTCTACTTGATTTTATAAAAAAAAAAAAAATATTTCTTTGGTTGTCACTTATTCATTTGGTTTTGTTGTGTTTTTTTTTTCGTGTTCGTTTTTCATGTGAATTGCGGTCTTTGTTGTGACAGGAAAGAGAGGGAGAAAAAGGGTGG
>NC_051412.1:38479723-38479890 GCF_015228065.2 Penaeus monodon
TGATTTATCCCAACCGAAAAGTGAGCTTCCCTTCTGTTTATTTACGCGAGGGAAATCGATACGGCCGAAGCTCATTACAATGATTCTCTCGTGACAGCTGCAAGACCCACGTCAAAGGGAACTGCATTGCACCGCATTGTGCCTCCGCCTGCACGCCGCGTCTGCTC
>NC_051412.1:38481418-38481644 GCF_015228065.2 Penaeus monodon
CGCATTCTAGCAAGAAGCGAAAAAAATATTGAAATGAAAGTAAACAGGAATATCTGACTTGTTCTTAAAGGTCAAAAGGTGTTGCCGAAGGGTGTATAAGGACACTCCATTACGCTGTATCCTAATATCGCTGACCTTTGCCGTTTGCACTTCGTCTGAAGGAGGAGGATGGAGTAAGGAGAGTGGAAAGAAAGGTGTTTACTGGAGTTTAAAAATGATAACAAAC
>NC_051412.1:38481971-38482109 GCF_015228065.2 Penaeus monodon
GCGAACGCGGGTTTAAAAAGAGGGGAGGCTGAGAGGGCGGCAGCACAGCCCTCGGTCCAGCGCTATTGTCATGAGCGAGACAATGGTATGAAGATGATAGCGATGAGGGCGGACTCGGTGATCCGGTAATATTATTAT
>NC_051412.1:38482159-38482236 GCF_015228065.2 Penaeus monodon
GTGAATAACCTCCATTCATTCGCGGAAATGAAACCCGATAGTGCCACAAGTGAGGACCTTCCCCGATCGCTAGCTTA
>NC_051412.1:38482542-38483120 GCF_015228065.2 Penaeus monodon
ACTTTGAACCAAGCTTGTAGAAATGTTTTATTCAGCACATTCATCATTGCATTATTCAACATGAATAATACATTTGCATACATTTATTCTCACATCTGTAAAACATATCTAAATATATTTACCGGATTCGAGTGAGCTGGGACGCACATGTGCTTAATTATTCATAAATAATTTATTAGCAGAACAGTTTCGTAGTCACACTAAATTCGAGATTTTCTACAACAAGCTTTATTTTTTTACCCCTTTTTATTAAATTGGCTTTGCCTTGTTGAACATAACAGCGCCTTTTAAAACCGTGTCACAATAACATATGTGAACACAGGTGAACAACTGAGCACAGGTGTGACGATCACGACAGACAGTAGAAACAGTTGAGTAGCATTGTATTGACCCGCGTGCATCACCTGGGACTCCACTGAGGGATAATGCATGACGCTCTTCTGTCATGTAGAGTCTCCCATGACTCATGCAGAATCATACACGAATTGTTGTCATTATACATCGACGCTGTGACACGTAAATCATATACGCACAAGATTATTGACAGACCACATGTGAATGTGCGTTACTTCGTTCCT
>NC_051412.1:38483301-38483559 GCF_015228065.2 Penaeus monodon
GGCATTGCCCTGACTCAACGGCCGGTCATGCAACCTCACACAATGAGTCAGTGACAGACATCAGTCATGCAAGACGACGACACGCCCTGTCATGCAGATTTTAAGTAAACAAACAAACAAATAACACCCATGGTAACATGACTGTATATCCCTTTTTATGATCTTTTTTCTTTTTTTATTAATATGGGTTATTCCACGATTCTTTAACCCGTAATGAGTGGTCAATATAATGCTATAACAGACGGTCTGTATGTGTAG
>NC_051412.1:38483697-38484303 GCF_015228065.2 Penaeus monodon
ATTTTTTTTTGTTTCATCGTGTTCCTGTTACATCATGTTAATCATCATTCCGCCTCTTATCATTATTGTCACTGTCATCCTCACTGAAAATGCAAAAATCGGTATTTCCATTTCTATCTGTTGTTATTGCTTTCATATACGCTTTGCTCGAAGCATCTTTATTGCCCCAATCAAAAGTAATCATTATAACTGACACTGTTCTCTCATCATTGTCATCACCAATGTAGTTAAAGCTATTGCCAACAATCTACTCTTATTTCCAACATCCTCACATCGATAAAACACAATTATCCCCCTTATCTCAACTATCAATATTATCTCTCTGCATACTACTATACCATGGACCATTATCATAGTTATTTTACCTTATGATGATGATCACAATTTTCTCCGTGACCCTAATATTAGCTAATGGAGCTGTTCTTTTTTATATTTGTTTTGTTAATATTTATATCGTTATCAATTTCATCACTGCTATAGATTACGTGCATAATTGGCTTTATCGTATGCAACGTTATTAGAAAGGCTATTATTTTTGCCAATGCGTTGTGAAATCGTATCATTATCGCTGCCTCTATAACAGGATATTCTGGATGAATATCGGGG
>NC_051412.1:38485682-38486080 GCF_015228065.2 Penaeus monodon
TGGCTGTGATAGGACCCCAGATAATGCTAATAGTCACACCTTTTTGCACATTAGCAACTCGTAATAGGGCCAAACTGGTATCTCAGATTTTCCTGTTGCAGCCAAAACCGTTTAGGGAAAATGTCTCTGTTCGGTCCACAAACATAATAATGAAAACGAAAATAATGCCAAGGGAATTATTATGACATTGTCTTTATCCCCATTATCATTTTGCTGTAGTTATTATTTAAATTAGCTATAGTTATTATGTATGTTATTTATGTCTATAGTTATTATTCATATAATCTACATCTATAGTTATTATCTATGTTATTTATAACTATAGTTATTATCTATATTATCTATATCTATAGCTATAATTTATATCATCTATTTCTATAGTTATTATCTACATTATT
>NC_051412.1:38486260-38486559 GCF_015228065.2 Penaeus monodon
AGAAACCACAGTCGAAGAATAATAAAAAATAAGGCAAAAGATAAATAAATAATAATGAAATATAATAAAAACACAATATAATAAAAAAAAAAATGTCGAAGAATAATTAAGAATTAAGGGGAAAAAAAAAACTGTACTCATTTCCAGTTAATTGGTAATTCTGGGTTATTCTCTTTCGTCCGGGATGTGGAGGAATGGTCGATAAAGAAGGGAAGGGAGCCAGAGGATGATAAGTAGGAAGAGATGGATGGTGATTAAAAGAAATAACAAAATTGGTGGCTAAAAGTGGAAGTGGGGGA
>NC_051412.1:38487210-38487567 GCF_015228065.2 Penaeus monodon
AGAAAATATTCATAAGAACCAAAAAAAAAACTGCTCTACGAGAGAAAGCAAGAAAAACCAACGAACGTAACCATACTCACATAATTAAAAAAACAGAATTGTTAGTCGTACATCTGATGGATCGAAATAAGTTTATGTAACTCGCTGCAAAGGAAGAATTCGAAAATAAGGAAGAGTGGGAATATCAGACAAAACGAAAACGAAAAGAACACATACAAATAAAGAAAAAAAATATATCACATGCTATAAAAAGATGTTACTTCAACAGCCATGCAGTATTCAACATATTACAAAATCAACAGCAACGACATAAAACTCATTTTACATATTGCAAAACATAATTGTACAACCATGCAT
>NC_051412.1:38488373-38488479 GCF_015228065.2 Penaeus monodon
GTTATGCAATAGCTGTTAAAAAAAATACATTATGTAAGAGCCATGAAATAAATGAATAAAACACACACTGCGAAATGCATTAGATGAAATGCATTATACACGAGAC
>NC_051412.1:38488501-38489215 GCF_015228065.2 Penaeus monodon
CGTCCGTATCCCTTAATACATTATTTGAACCACCATGCATGGCACACTTACTGTACCTACAACCGCCTACAACACGAATGTAAAATAACTTCCTCGGATTTTAGAATTATCAACACCAACCTCGACCCACAAACCCGAAAAAAAAACTTACATAAACAAACCGCGGAAAACAATCACGCTGTATACATAATTTCGTAAACACAGACCCATTCTATCCTTAGCTGGACTCTGAGAAAGAGATGGATATTGTGTACCCGGGTATAGTGAAACCGGGGATAGTTAAACCTCGCATAGTGAATCCTTTAAACGCTAAACTGGACACACTGAAACCTCGCATAGTGAAATCATGCATAGCGAAACCGGACATACTGAAAGCGTGCATAGTGAAACCTCGCATAATGAAACCATGAATAGCGAAACCGGACACACTGTAACCTCGCATAGTGAAACCGTGCATAGCGAAACCGACACACTGTAACCTCGCATAGTGAAACCGTGCATAGCGAAACCGAACACACTGAAACCTCGCATAGTGAAACCTCGCATAATGACCTTTCCGTTCTCACGACATGTTTTCTCACGGAGGGTGTACACATCCTCATTGACAGTAGATGGGGTACTTCCTTATACAGAGTAATTGGCTTACATTTGCTTGGTACTCGGACAGGCAGGCGCAGACACAAGCACAGGAAATTTACAGACAAAAGACCTGGC
>NC_051412.1:38489341-38489448 GCF_015228065.2 Penaeus monodon
ATTATACGCTGCATGTACCATACACAGCTGCGTGTAAAAATACATGCTCACAAACGGACACACATGCAGAAAAGAAAGTTTATATGAGGAAGACGAACACTCACGCA
>NC_051412.1:38489653-38489899 GCF_015228065.2 Penaeus monodon
TCACTTTCAAACGGAAGCTGCCGCAGCAACACGCGACAAACACAAGCGGTACCTTAGCGATTTTGTGCTAAAAATACGCTATTTACGCAGCGACGCACCCTTCGCCTCTCTCGCCACTTTGCCCTGTCTTAGGCTTTGTCACCAATGTATCACTTTGAACTAAATTACTCGAAATTCTCATTGTTTGGGGGAATTTGTGCGATTGCGATATATTGGTTAAGATAATTAGGTTTAAATTCGATATGC
>NC_051412.1:38490712-38490816 GCF_015228065.2 Penaeus monodon
ATGAATATATACTCTAACATCTAAAAATCCACAGATGATACACACAAGAGGACTTGATACCAGATCCCTTCCTTTCCTTTTCATATATTTAGTCTAAAATCCCC
>NC_051412.1:38490994-38491800 GCF_015228065.2 Penaeus monodon
TAGGGATATTGGCCAAGTCCCAGAGACATGTCTACATATATCATTTAAAAAACGACGTTTTATCTTATATAGCTGTATTCTCTGCTCGTTTGAAAAAAAGAATTCTTTATCTGTACCAGCTGCTTCGTCTGGCACTCTCTGTATCCTTTTTGTAGAGGATCAAGAACCTTTACATCCTCTTTGTTCTAAGGACCTCGTTCTTATGCCGAAATTTATCACAGGTTGATGAAACTGCTGTGTCATCGTTCTTGTAACATGGAGGCTTGAATTCACACACGAAAGGATTTCAAAAGCTTATTTCCTGGTTTTCTGCAAAATAGGTCTAGCCATTACTTTCACTGGCCTGTATGATGCTCACTGGAACAGGCCGAGTGATGATCAGTGGCTTAGGTCTGCCGGAAATGATTACACAAACAATAGACTGATACAAACAAGTGATACTGATAGCCAGAACAAACAAACAAAGAAACAGCGTCAAAAATAAGTTACATCGATCTAAATAAATATCATATACAGAAGTTCTATATAAAAAACAATCAGACAGCAACGAACAATTAACAATAATGACGATAAAAAAACAAGAAGAAAAAAAAACAGACAATAATAGCAACAGGACAGATAACTAAATTCAATAAATGAAATTAGGAATAGCTAAAGACACCAAATAATAACGAAAAGGAAAAGAAAAATTATCAGGCAGAGTGGGTCTACGTCTCCCAATATCTTCGGCCTCACACACAAGATTAAGGACCTGCGTGTGTGTACATGAGGATAATAAGCTGTACACACACACACGCTCACGGGTA
>NC_051412.1:38491828-38492034 GCF_015228065.2 Penaeus monodon
ATCGGAGGAGGAGGATGTGGAAGAAGGTCCTGAAGGATTTTTTTTTTATAAACAAGAAAACTGGACGTAAAATTAAATAAATGTGGATACAGCCTGTTATAGGCATGCGCGTGGATGTATCGTGAAAATTGATGCATGTACGTGCGGTAGACGAGAGTATTTTTTTAAGCTAAGTATCATTACATGTAGATGTGGCATACACGCGG
>NC_051412.1:38492122-38492225 GCF_015228065.2 Penaeus monodon
GGGAAAAAGATACTAAACGCGGTTTAAGCCCGTGCGTGGTCGAGCATGGAATTAGGCTAAACCGCACATGCAAAATGCTCTCTTTTTTCGTCTCAAATTCCAT
>NC_051412.1:38492513-38492606 GCF_015228065.2 Penaeus monodon
ACACAGTATGAAGGGTTAAAAGCAGAAATTCACCACAGAAGTTTGCTCCATAAAAGAGTAACGAGCTTATTTTTAAGAGTAATAAAATTTGAA
>NC_051412.1:38492758-38492914 GCF_015228065.2 Penaeus monodon
GCATCTTCGACTGTCACAAGCGTTCGTGGATCCACATTCAGATTCACGAACGCCATCCAACGTATCCTCAAGGGAAGAAGTTCAAACTTTTTACCTCAAGAATGTGTCTCGACTTCAGATAGTTTTTAAAATATACGAAAAAAACTGACTCGATTA
>NC_051412.1:38493135-38493208 GCF_015228065.2 Penaeus monodon
TATTAATATACTAGCTCTAAGATTCGAGCTCGCCTCTATAGGCGATCTGCTAGAGATCACTGCTTCCCTGTAC
>NC_051412.1:38493277-38493504 GCF_015228065.2 Penaeus monodon
TCATCTCGAGAGCTTCTATCTCGAGCGAGAGAGTAGATTGTGGGGCTCGGTCAGACTGAGCGCTCTCGCTATATGCGCTCGCTCGCTTATCTCTATCTAGACTAAGATCTCTCTATTCAGATTCTTCGCCATAGGGAGTTCACCACCCGGCAATAGACAGAGAGAGAAAAAGAAAGCAAAAGCGTGACAGAGAGAAAATAAAACAAATACACACGGAGCACCACATA
>NC_051412.1:38493538-38493700 GCF_015228065.2 Penaeus monodon
GAGAAGTAGCGAATAACCGAAATAAAAGCAGTCATTGGTGCCAATCAATACAGACCATATGATTAGACCCTCCTTACTGTACACGCCCGGCATATACGCCCATTTATTATTTATATTATCGATTCACCGATGTACTGCAGCAGCGATAAACTCTATAATACA
>NC_051412.1:38497404-38497478 GCF_015228065.2 Penaeus monodon
GACAAAAACACAACTTGTTGATGTGTACCAAGGATGAAACGAAAAACAGCACAATATAAAATTAAAACAATGTA
>NC_051412.1:38497516-38497743 GCF_015228065.2 Penaeus monodon
TCTTTTCGCATTTCCCCATATCTTTTTCTCTTGGCGCTCCCTTTCCCCCTTCCTCCTCTTCCCTCCCTCCCCTCCCCTTCCTCCCTTTCACCCTCCCTTCACTCCCCTTCCCTCCCTTTCCCTCCCCTTCCCTCCCTTTCCCTCCCTCTCCTTCCCCAAATATCTTCCTATTTAAAATCCCCTGGGAGTTAAATGTGAATCAGCTTACAGTCTGTTTCAAAGCAGTG
>NC_051412.1:38498010-38498079 GCF_015228065.2 Penaeus monodon
TCTACTCTATTCTATATACTATATAACACACACAAATATATATACAAAACGTACATGCACCCACCCACC
>NC_051412.1:38498202-38498306 GCF_015228065.2 Penaeus monodon
CACCACATAGTGGTGTATATATAATAGGATTGTGTAGTCTACGGCGCGCGGGGGGGGGGGCGGCGCCTGTGTGTGTGTGTGTGCGCACAATTTATACCACAAAT
>NC_051412.1:38498333-38498521 GCF_015228065.2 Penaeus monodon
TCATCTTACATTTGCAATATGGATATAGGTCATGCGAGATTCTGATCGATCTGCATGCACGCAGACAAAACTCACAGTGCATGGCGTCAGACAATTCATGAGGCAGGCGTGGGTCACTCCTACCATGCATGGCCTTAATACGTACGGAGTGTAAACGAAGAGAACAACATGGGAGGACGAGTGAATTG
>NC_051412.1:38498569-38498758 GCF_015228065.2 Penaeus monodon
GTACTGTAACAGATTTAGCTCGCGTGAAGGCAGGAGATAAAATAGAGTAGAGATTCATAGAAGATTATCGTGACGGAGCGAATCTTGGTTGACACGCGAGAGAGAAGCGGCTAAGTATAACGTCATCACTGCGCCAGCGCCGCCCATCGTTGGGGAGAGGAAGAATGAGAGAAGGCAGGAATGGACCTT
>NC_051412.1:38500845-38500941 GCF_015228065.2 Penaeus monodon
AGAGAGTGGGGGGGTTAGGGGAGGATATCATACTTCCATTAAGCTCTCACCAGGTTCCTAAACCCACTATGGCTCTCTAAATTTCCTTTCCTTGTA
>NC_051412.1:38501272-38501420 GCF_015228065.2 Penaeus monodon
GTGTTTCAGAGGATTATTCCATTTTGTGGCGAAAAAGGTAAAGCGTCACTTTTGACAAGCATCTTTTTCCTATAGTGTTTTTGGAAAGCGGCCAACGGGATTCTGAAGCGCCTTCCTCTGGTCGGCCTACGGGGGTTGGAGGCATCAT
>NC_051412.1:38501530-38501620 GCF_015228065.2 Penaeus monodon
GTACTTCAGAGACGGGGGGGGGGAGGAGGAAGGAGGTAGCATGCTATTTTCTTTTTTTTTTTTGCATTTTTATTGGGATATGTGTGCGTG
>NC_051412.1:38501876-38502157 GCF_015228065.2 Penaeus monodon
TATTTAATCTCTACCAGATCACGGAAAAATTGCAACAACGTTACAAACATGCACTAACAGTCACTTGCAATATCCTGGTGTCACCGTTTCTGTAAATTATAGACGCATTAAATGTTATCGGTTATTACTGACTAATTTCATTCCCATTGTCAAGGAGTGATTCCAAAATAAGAATTTTTCCTGTTCTTTTAATATTCGCGTCCGCTCGTATGGCGTTGCCTCATTTAAGTCGTGTTTAGGGGGTAGAGTATCGGACAGCATAATTACAAATGAATTTTGCT
>NC_051412.1:38502644-38502807 GCF_015228065.2 Penaeus monodon
CTTTTTCTTCATTTTTAGTTATAAACCTTTGCGCACATAAATGAAACTCCCATAAAAATGGCATAACACTGAAACATTGACCAAATTACAAATAAAACAAAGACAGAGAAGATAAGGTTTTTTATAAAATATAAAATCATAATAGGCTTAGTTGTTGTGGGAG
>NC_051412.1:38504779-38504848 GCF_015228065.2 Penaeus monodon
ACAGGCGGGGGTATTACTTTTGTTTACTCCGTGCGCTCGGGGGTGGGTGGGTCTGGTCTCTTTTTTACT
>NC_051412.1:38505091-38505317 GCF_015228065.2 Penaeus monodon
GTTCCTCACAAAACAAAAAATCTACGTTCTCTCTTCTACAATCTCTCAATCCTCTCGGCCATCTCGAGTCTCATCCTCCTTCTCCCTCTCATCTCTATCTCTCTCAGCTCCTCTCTTGGTGTGTTTACTCTCTCCGTCCGCAGCTCCATCTTTTGTTACTCTCTCACCTTCATCTCGTCTACTACTCTCACTGCTCATCCTTCTCCTTCACCTTCCCTTGTCTCCT
>NC_051412.1:38506303-38506512 GCF_015228065.2 Penaeus monodon
TGCTCCTACTCCTCTTTGTTACTCTCTCCCTCTCTCTTCATCATCTCACTACTCTCGCTCTCTTGCCCTCTCCTCTCTCTCCTTCGGCTCTCCAAGACTCCAATCATCCCCATCTCTGCTCCTCTCTCACAGGAGTCGATCTTCTCAGTCTTCATCGGCCATCTCTTTCTTCTCTCTCTCGTCGTCGTCGATCTTTCCCCCCTTTTTCT
>NC_051412.1:38507728-38507816 GCF_015228065.2 Penaeus monodon
GCAAACATAACCACAACTCAAATCACAATGGACGGAGGAATAACAAGTAAACAACAACACATGAGAGTAATTGACAGGGCGCTGGGTT
>NC_051412.1:38507855-38508102 GCF_015228065.2 Penaeus monodon
TCCTTGACCGGAAGTTGTATATCCGGGTGTTATTAACGATGCTGGTTTTCCTCCCGTGTTACTGATATTGTTCAATGTGTACCTTTATTTCGCTCTAAATTTCGTTCAATTGTATTCCTGTTGGAGTATATCTTACGGGTATACACAAGAAGAGGAAGATATACCCTTGTATAAGTGGCCATGTGTACATAGAGAGATACGTAGTATATTTATACCCTATTGCGTAATACATCACGAAATGATAAAA
>NC_051412.1:38508586-38508685 GCF_015228065.2 Penaeus monodon
AATCAACAAACACAAGAACCAGTACCGTAAGTCACGGAAACCCAAACGAAGGACATGATATAAATAAAGTTCCTCCCCTCTTTTCCCATCTCTTGATCT
>NC_051412.1:38508762-38508905 GCF_015228065.2 Penaeus monodon
TCTAAAAAAGGTGTCACGCTCGGCTCGTTCTTCCCCAATTCCCACCTTTCTACAATCATCATTTTTCCCCCCCAGATGGATCGAAAGCGACGCTCTATTTTCGTGAGTTTGGGGGATTTTTGTCCGAAGCAGAGAGGCGTCTC
>NC_051412.1:38510356-38511395 GCF_015228065.2 Penaeus monodon
CCTATTGTTGTTTTATATACCACCTTATTTTAATCATAATAATAATCCCTTCAAATAACCCTCACGAGATATGAATGGCGTTACCAGAGTAACACAACAGTTATTCAGGACCGCATACCATAACCTGATATAATTTCCCAATTTCCACGAAATGCAAAGGTTGCACCACCAACGCCTGTATCATGCACAAATTATTCCTTCTTGGGATTCCTCTGTTTATTCTGCAGAGTATTTCACAGACACTAATCGATATTTTTTTTTCTTTCTTTTTTCAGACAGTCGAGTATAACAGTTTAAATCAAAATATAAATCGACAACACGGTTCTTCCCTATCGAGGGACTTTCCTTATCCCGTGTGTATATGTCAAATCTAACAAGCTTAAGTACAGACACTATTTTTTCTTTTATCTAAAGGTATTTGGGTTCTCCGTTCAGAAAAGACTCAGGGGTTTTTTACGATCTAACACCTACACAGACTATGACAACAACCTGAACAACGTTCACAACATGCAAACTCCGGTTACAGGCACAAATGTCGTACTGCATGACAGCTACCAGGCACATTAGCGTCATCTAGCGGGCAACTTAAAAATACTATCCTGCTTTAAAAAAACAATCACTACTATACTGAACTTGCTATCTTACCATCAAAAATGAAAGAGAAAAAACCAACGTAGGCAAATTGAAATATTATATGCTATTTTCCAAAGAATCTTAATCGTGACGTCAGGCAGCCTACCCCAGCTGAATCATGATTTACTCCACTCACGACAGAAACAGGTAGCGATGTAATTTCCATCCAGCCGTAAATTCGCAAACCTGACTTAAATCTCACTATTAGTTCACTATCGCGAATTGAATTTTAAGAAACATACAAAGAAATGTTTACGTCAAAGTCACGTGAGCAGGCTATATTAAATACCGCTTGAAGAAGCTGGCGAATTCTTCTTTTCCAAACTAGAATAGGAAAGGAAGCAGAATTACGCACCGTCATACAGGTAGGTAGATGTGGGAGGCTGAACACCCACCACATACCACA
>NC_051412.1:38512313-38512449 GCF_015228065.2 Penaeus monodon
CTCCTCTAAAAAAGGTGTCACGCTCGCTCGTTCTTCCCCAATTCCCACCTTTCCCAAATCATCATTTTCCCCCACAGCTGATCGAAAGCGACGCTCTATTTCTCGTGGTTGGGGATTTTTGTCCGGAAACAGAGAG
>NC_051412.1:38513424-38514329 GCF_015228065.2 Penaeus monodon
CTATTGTTTTTATTACACACATTATTTTAAATCATAAGTAATAATACCTTCAAATAAACATCACGAGATATGAATGGCGTTACCAGAGAACACAACAGTTATTCAGACCGCATACATACCTGATATAATTTCTCACGAAATGCAAGGTTGTCACCGCCTGTATCATGCACAAATTATGTCCTTTTGGATTCCTCTTGATTTATTCTGCAGATTTTCATACACTAAATCGATTTTTTTCTTTCTTTCAGAACAGCGAGTATAACATTTAATCAAAATATAAATCACACTGTTCTTCCCTATCGAGGACTTTCCTTATCCGTGTGTATATTCAAATCTAAAAAGCTTAAGTACAGACACTATTTTTTCTTTTATCTAAAGGTATTTGGGTTCATCCGTTCCAAGATTCAAGTTTGTAACGACCTTAACACCTACACAGACTATGACACACTGACAACGTTCACACATGCAAACTCCGGTTACAAGGCACGAAATATCGTACTGCATGACAGCTACCGCAACATTACTCATTCTAGAGGACAAACTTAAAAATACTATCCTCCTTTAAAACATCACTACTATACTGCATATCTACAATACAAATGAAAGAGAACAAACGTAGCAATTAGAAATATATATGCTATTCCAAAAATCTTAATCGTACGTCAGGCAGCACTACCCAGCTGAATCATGATTGACTCACGACGAAACAGGTAGCATGTAATTTCCAGCCGTAATCGCACCTGACTTAAAGCTCACTATTGTTCACCGCGAATTGAATTTTAAGAAACATACAAAGAAATGTTTACGTCAAAGTCACGTGAGAAGGCTATTAACTACCGCTTGAGGACGCCTGGCATATTCTTTTCAAAACTATATAGGAAGGAAGCAGGAAGTACGCACCTCAC
>NC_051412.1:38515315-38515473 GCF_015228065.2 Penaeus monodon
CATAGATTCACATATGCAGCTTATATATAAAGGCCAAAAAAATAACTTTTCAGACACAAAGATATACAGAAACCATAATCCCATTATATGCTAAATTGTTCTGCTGATAAGATAGCAAACCAGGAAGAGATTGAAGTCACGAGAAAATGAGGGGAGGA
>NC_051412.1:38516126-38516421 GCF_015228065.2 Penaeus monodon
CACCTGAAGGTAAAATAGGTAACACCCATTTCCTAACAAAGACGAAATACGGAAATGAGTCACCAATTAAAAATTCCTCAAGCGTAACCTGTAACACTTAGGTCACACTAAGATTATCAAAGGTGATTATTATATTTATATCAGGCAATTAGAGGAAGACATTGGTGAAAATGCAGTACGGTAATTTGAATGCAAAATGGTGCTTTTTCATCGATCAATCATGAGATATAGTGTAATGTGTGGATAACGTATTAAGTAGGAAAAAATCATATTATGGCAATGTATGATAGATTAT
>NC_051412.1:38516716-38516884 GCF_015228065.2 Penaeus monodon
CGTAAATCTAGCCATCCCGAAGGTAATGTCATCCCCCAGAACATCAAACAGCGTTCATCTTTCCAGTTCAAAAACAAAGGCGATTTGTAACGAAGCACTTCCTGCATCGAACGACCATCTTTCGACACTGCTTCGGTTGCTTCTGAAACCCGAGCGTGACTTCCGTGC
>NC_051412.1:38516911-38517045 GCF_015228065.2 Penaeus monodon
GAGAGTGTCTTCGCTCTTCGCTAATTCGTGACGATAAAGCTGAGTCTGAGATCAAAGAAATATTCAGAGAAAAAGAGGAAGTGAGCAAGTGAGCAGATAAAGAGGCAGGTGGGAGATATGTGTTCAGACCAATG
>NC_051412.1:38518432-38518599 GCF_015228065.2 Penaeus monodon
AAATCTTATCTTTACCGTGAGCCTAATGCTTTATGTGCAACAGACCATTTGCATGTCAAAGCTTATTTGAATAAAGCATAAACAGAATGCAGGATATTAGCTTCAACTCTCGCGAGTCTGAGTTGCGAATTAAATGCTATTCTGGGAATTCTCTTTTCTGTGAGGAT
>NC_051412.1:38519031-38519593 GCF_015228065.2 Penaeus monodon
ACATCCAACCTGTTGAAAAGCCACTGTGATGAGAAAAAACAACAGCATTTACAGTTATAATCTATGTATTCCTTAGGGGTACAGGAAAAAACACTCCAGGATTGGAACCTCGGCTTTATATGAACCTGCATGCAGACTTATAAATGCTTAAAATGTTTATTTGCTTTGTTATTGTCACGAAACAAGACTTTCCACTTAAACGACCAATATATAACCTCTGTGTATATACATATCCAACAACTTTGCATAATTTATATACATCCCCGACATCGTACTAAATGAAGCGAAAATCTAGTGAAAACGCATTCTGGGATTTCTTTTAAAAAAGGAAACAATAAATCCTCTCGGTCGGTTCTGAGAACGATCATTATTTACACGGAAATCTGGATCTATTCTAGACAGCTGAACAAGCAATGGATCCTGGAAAGCCCCAATGCTAAGTAATGGCCAACAGTGTGGTTTCTAGTTTGCGGGAAGTGCGTGGGCTCAGCTACACACATTTTCGCAAATTATAGAGAAAAGGGAGGGAGAGATAATAAACACACGCACGCACATACACAAG
>NC_051412.1:38519957-38520209 GCF_015228065.2 Penaeus monodon
ACCCTAATTACCTGGAGTGTCAAAAAATAATCAAAGAGAGGAACACAAAGAAGCCACACGGACAAAGGAACAATAACAAGCCAGATAATCAGTGGTACAAACTCGCCTGAACAAACGCGTGAAGCCTCGGGTCCGTGAAGTTCAAAACTCCGTAAAATTTAGGAACCACGTCTGTCGATGTTAACTGAAATTATCGGCATTTCAGCGCGAAACATCTGTGAGATTGCAGCAAAAAAGACTGTGAGTAACATA
>NC_051412.1:38520968-38521096 GCF_015228065.2 Penaeus monodon
CCCGCCCCATGGATCCACGTTATCTCTAGCCAGTAGATAAACAGCCTTCATTCCTTAGTCACGCTTCACCTTTGATGCATAGCGCGTGAGGACGAATAGCAATATGTGTTATCGACTTGTATAATGCT
>NC_051412.1:38521532-38521688 GCF_015228065.2 Penaeus monodon
GAAAGGATAAGAGGAGTTGATCGTAGGAATAAGAAGAGGTCTTGATAATTGGAGAATAAGAAGCGAGTAAGGACCCTTCCTTACTCGCTTCTTATTCTTCAATTATCAAGACCTCTTCTTATTCCTACGATCAACTCCTCGGGAAAGTAGAGAAAA
>NC_051412.1:38521733-38522102 GCF_015228065.2 Penaeus monodon
TTACGTGCGGCAAGCAATCTGTGTCTATCTGTCAGTAATATCCGTCTGACTGCTGAGATACACGCAGTACAAAAATTTCATAAGGTCATGAGTGTGCTAGGATGGTTCAAAGCATTACCCACCCACATGATTTAATGTTTTTCATCCGTGAATGTGTATTTCTCTCAAATTTACTTAACAACTGTGCTTCCTTTACCTGTTAAAAATGCAGTATCAGCCTTATAATGGTAGCAGTAAATGTAGCGTTAACTGGGGTATAGTAGTGATTTAAAAAAAAATCTACTTATATATATTTTTGTCATATGATACACCCAAGAGTAAAAATAAATTCATATTGAATACATTATCTAACTAAACTGAAACACGTGG
>NC_051412.1:38522144-38522345 GCF_015228065.2 Penaeus monodon
CATCTGATACCGCACAATTAACAAAGGGAAAAATATATGTATAAAGAATTGCACCGAAACACTTTTCAGTAACCATGCATAACAAACTCCTTCAGATTCTCGCTTGCTACACTGAACAAAGGCATGTTAAGGGCTTGGCGAAACAGATCCCTTAAGAGCCAGGTCTTCCCTGGAATTTCAGCAATAAATGCATTTTGTGAG
>NC_051412.1:38522880-38523265 GCF_015228065.2 Penaeus monodon
GGCCAGAGATTCAGATGAAAGATGAATTGTTAACATAATCGCCATTGTTTCAAGATAATCCGAAACTTATAATGTTGTATTCACACGAAGATAAGGGAAGATAACGCTGCATCAGAAAACCTCGTGACGATAATGAAGTGATGATAATGACGTGCCATGACAAGTGAAATGACAATATGATTCCTTTGCTGATTTTGGTGATATGGATATAGGATCACTGCAAAGAGATAAAATTCTGGAGGATTTTGACATTTTACGCAAATGTAAAGAAAAAAAATGCAAATCACAAAGCATGAAGTAAACGATGGTTAAAACTTTAATAAAGTTCTAAGAAAATACAATTATTCAAGATTATTAATTAAAAAAAAAATACATACATACATAC
>NC_051412.1:38523344-38523544 GCF_015228065.2 Penaeus monodon
GGTATTAGTATTTAAGGCAAACACGGATTATTAAAGCTGGACAGCGGTCATGCTTCAAAATCTTCTTACCGAAACATGTTGCCTCGATCGAAGTTTCTCCCGCGCTGGCGAAAAATTAATGAGAAAAATAAATAAATTGTTTTGTATTCATGGTATATTAATCTAATACATGGATAATTATAATTAGGTTTATAAACGGG
>NC_051412.1:38523668-38523761 GCF_015228065.2 Penaeus monodon
GAGTACACCCCCCCTCCCCCCAAACACCCCCTCTCCCCACACAAACACCCGACTCTTCAATACACCATTTAACAACACTGAAAATCTATAACA
>NC_051412.1:38523784-38523932 GCF_015228065.2 Penaeus monodon
AATCATTCTGCCTCATGACCAAAAATCCTTCCATTCACCTCCGACCAATCGACCGATTATAATAGACATGACAATGGAAGATGAAATGAAGCATAAAAATGCATTGGTGCGTTAAGCCTTCAGGATTCTCTGTGTATATATATACTCG
>NC_051412.1:38525875-38526045 GCF_015228065.2 Penaeus monodon
CCCTAACATATTAAACTTATAAAATGATAAAGTTAGTCCTGAAACATTTTCTTCAAGCAACACTAATAATAGAAAATATTTATGGGTAACTATTATATTTATCTTATCTCCAAGAACCGCTGAAATATAACACATTCAATGAAGCATTTACAACTTTCATTTATTGACCT
>NC_051412.1:38526192-38526290 GCF_015228065.2 Penaeus monodon
TAGGACGCCCAGGGAATGGGAGGCACCACTGCTTCTACTACGTCGAATAAGCTAAATATGAAAGTAGTTTAATGTATATAGTTTTATATATTTTTCGG
>NC_051412.1:38529274-38529559 GCF_015228065.2 Penaeus monodon
AAGGAAACGCGTAAAGGAGGAGTAATCTGAACTTGTCGAGAATTTGGAAAGTTAGGATTGATCAAAACTGAGCGCCAGCCGCTGTCCTCGTCGTGTCCAGGCAACACGGGCAAGATAGAATTAGGAAACCTCTTCTCGTTATGAATAGGTATGCCCGCATCAGGGAATTGGCTTGAGAGGGTTCACACATTTTCCTGGGAGTCTGTGCAGGAGGCCGTCCGTAGTCTTTGCGATATATTTCCTCTGTTCTATACAGGCATGATCTCACACGCAGGCATACAGGTA
>NC_051412.1:38530393-38530857 GCF_015228065.2 Penaeus monodon
GTTGTTATATACATGAATAAAAAAAAATGGACGGAAAAAATAACGCGCATACCTACCCTTTTAAAATACAACCAGTATCCCTTGCGAAAAGCGTTTAGGCACAGAGCTTCCTTCAACCACTTGGACACACGAAAACGCCCTCTCTTAAGGACGAACCAAGGCTCTCCTCGACCACACGCGTAAACCTCCACTCGAAAATCACACTGAAATCCACGCGGTATGCTTATTTATACGGGAAGAGATTTTTATGCTATATCGGTGTGTCCGAAAAGGAATCTGTGACAAGCGTATCGTCACATCGACATGAATCTGCGCTCCCCGGGCGTCTCTCTGCCGTGACCGAGTAGGGGGGGGGGGTCAGGGAGAGGAGGGGAAGGGTGGAGGGGGAGGGAGAGGGTAGGGAGATGAAGTGGGGAGAGGGTAGGGGTTGTTGAGAAGGGTGGGAGGGTAGGGAGAGGAAGGGG
>NC_051412.1:38531118-38531226 GCF_015228065.2 Penaeus monodon
CGGGAGATGGGAGGGCACCAGAGGGGGGGGGCAAACCTGGCTCGGGGGCGTGTGCTGATACCCGAGTCTGTTCGCTCTTGCCATAATGTGGGTCTGGAGTAGAGTCGC
>NC_051412.1:38533273-38533603 GCF_015228065.2 Penaeus monodon
ACGTGCGTGTGTGATTATACATGCCTGAGAGAGAGAGAGAGACGGACGCAAGAAGGGAGAAGTGAATAGCGAAGGGAAAAACACAAACTGAAATATGATTTTGTGTATAAAGTTATATCTTTGTGGAAGTACACAGACGCACTTGCACGACGAGAAAAGCGTGGCTGTAAAATAACAATGTGACGCGTCAAGGCAACTTATTCATCGCCTCACTTATACAAGCAACACATCAAAACTGTATAATCGAGAGGCTGAATAATTGATTTTACCTTAGAAAAACAATTATTTCTTTCTCGGTGATTATCATTAAGACCCACCCACCCACCCACC
>NC_051412.1:38533711-38533876 GCF_015228065.2 Penaeus monodon
TATTTTCATCACTGACAGTTTTTAACAATGCGTCTTCATAACTTATATCTTGATTGTATTATAGATTTAGTATGAAAAACTCACTGTATTATATTATTTTTTTAAAAGGATTCTAACACGTACTAGGTTTTGCAAATACATCAAAATCTCTCCCCCCGTTTTTCT
>NC_051412.1:38534149-38534396 GCF_015228065.2 Penaeus monodon
GGTATTTGGTTTTCTGTGAATGATTCTAACAGATCTTCCCTGCTTTCCTGCCCGGCGTGTGTGTGTAACGTAAACTCCCGTGTACTAGTGTTAGCTCAGACGTAACGTATCATTCTGTCACGAAGCCGGTGCGCGAGGAGTGGATCCAATTAGCCGATGAGCGCGTTAACCGAAGTGTGTAGAGGGTATTCTACAGGGTAACGTGAGGCTAGGGTACTTGTACATACTAACATAACTTATGTGCTCT
>NC_051412.1:38534966-38535253 GCF_015228065.2 Penaeus monodon
ATCAATAACCACCTTGATGATGATTATGGTAAATGTAATATAACTGCATTGAAATTACAGCCATAACGCAGTCGTAGAGTCTTCCTGATAACTCTGTTTAAGGCAATCACAATTATTTTAATATTCATTAGTTATGCCACTCCGATGCAGGCTGCAATCTGACAACATAAGAACACTTTTCCGATACTGGCATCCCGTAGCAAACATGTATTGTTACTATGTTCATTTTTTTTTTGTACATATTATGTAAATCAATAGGAACAATCCTTGAGAATTTTGGGGGGCGC
>NC_051412.1:38535473-38535579 GCF_015228065.2 Penaeus monodon
AACGTAAAAAGAGTTCCCGAGACAGTGCCCCTGTGACGTCATCCTTTGCAAGATCAGTGCAGGAAATATCAATCACACTGTGAATTGAAAAAGAAAAGAAAAATCC
>NC_051412.1:38535601-38535845 GCF_015228065.2 Penaeus monodon
CATTGCCAGTATGAGAGAAAAGGGTATCGAGAGAAAAATTTAATAGTAAAGATTACATATATTCTTTGCAAAGGTGTCAATAGTATCACGTAACAGCATAGGAGGAATCTATGAATATGCAAAACTGTTTTCTCTCTTCATGCAAGGGTTATACGCAACGGGTGTCCTCCATGGAGTCAAGGGACCGCGAAAAGGGTAGATCCAAAATTCATAATTAGCAGTTTTTTACTATCTGGGTAGTCAT
>NC_051412.1:38536219-38537066 GCF_015228065.2 Penaeus monodon
AAAAACTAAAAAGTGCTTGATCTTATAAAAAAGGAGATGCCAGACAGAAAAATTTGAAATCCAATATGTACTAGCCCTTTAAAATTTTAAAGATTAAAATTAAAAATATTGTTTAAAGAAAGTGTATTTTTTTTTTTGCTAATTGAAAAGGGACTATTTTTTGGGAATCCCTTTTTTTTAAATGGAAAACTTGAATATCTCTCTTAGGGGTAGGGTTAATCCTACTAGTATACATTTTTGTAACAATTAAATGACAAAGGAAGAAAAAACACAGTGGGCTCAGAGCCCCACAATAGTTAAAATTAATTCTTAAAGAATGTTAAACACAAAACATATGTTTTCTATCACTTTTTTTCCCCCAAGTTTTTCCCTTTCATCTCGGGACTAGCGACTTTTGGGAGGACAAAAAGTCTATTGGGGGCAACTTCGAAATTTAAGATCCTGTTTTGAAAAAAGGGGAAAAACTATAAAAACTAGTCTATCTTTATGTAGAACTAATCTTATGAACTACAGGGTTTTAAACATTAATTTTTTCACCGGTCCTCTGAAAAAACAGGCAGGATATGAAGTGTATTTTTAAACGACTGTAGTTTCTAAATTAGGGCCATTGTCCACGTGGGGATATTCCCCAATTTTGCATATAGTTTGACTGAATCGATTAGAAAAGTTGTTTTTAATAATATGACGCCTTGATTAATCATGTTTTTTTTCTGAAGCTTTTGTACGTCAGTCATAACTAATCCTTGTGAGAGTAGACATCTATATCGTTATCAATGCTCTTGCTAATTGATTTGCAAAAGGTCGAATTTTGAAAACTTTAAAAATAAATCAAAAATTAAAAAGATGA
>NC_051412.1:38537223-38537726 GCF_015228065.2 Penaeus monodon
AAAATCCGTTCGTAGATTATCTGTCCTTTTTCTCTTTTACCTTTTGTGTGTGTGTCGATAAGTTACGTATTCTTTATATACATTTTTTTTTAAATCTTATCTTATATTTTGGGGTATCGCTGGATGAGTTTTTTTTGATAAAAATTTCCCAAAAATGTTTCTACCCCTAGATTTTCCAAAAGAAGAATAAAAAACGAAAAAAAAGAATTTTTCCTCTTTTTTTTTTTTTTCCGTTTTCCGAGTACGTTTTTCTCTACAATTTATAAAGCTTTTAAAACTTTTATCATTTTTTTCAGATCCTTTCCTTCGTCGACAAGAAATCAAAGAGCACAGTAGCTGATAAATCTATAAAAAGTTCACATTTGATTGTAAAATTATTTGAGGATATTTTTAAAGATGGGAGTAAAGATAAGATTAGCAGTTTATGGAAAATACGATATGAAAACAAGAAAATTATAGTAAAATCAAGCAAGAAGAAAGGGGGGAATAGAAGAAGAGTGATG
>NC_051412.1:38538599-38538966 GCF_015228065.2 Penaeus monodon
GAATATTTGAAGAGGTGAGTGATAGAGAGTTATGAGAGAATTTTATTTTGAGATATTATGATAAATGAAAAATGATGTGTGAATAGATATATATATTTGGGGGTATATGTTTAATGAAAATGAGAAAGATTTTTGTGGTAGTGTAGGGAGTACAAAGAAAAATAGAATAACATGAAAAAAATTTTAATTAAAAGCAATGATAGAATAGTCATGCCAAAAGGGAAAATTTGTTTTTTGACCCATAATTTTTCTTATCAACCTGAAAAATTAAATTTTGGAAGAAACTTTAAATCATTTTGAAAAACCCCCAGCTTAAAAATTTTCCCTAATATGAAAAACAGGGAAAAAACCCTTTTTTTTTTTTTTA
>NC_051412.1:38538993-38539244 GCF_015228065.2 Penaeus monodon
TATCCTTATCTCGTGAATGTAAAGGGCTATTTGAAAGGAATCCTTTTAAAAAAGCAAATAGGTTTTAAATAAGAAAAGGAAAAAAGGGCAATGGAAAAAATTAAAAATGGGGAGAGAAAAAAAGGTTTTTTGAGAAAAGGGAAAAAAAAAATTTTTTAAAAATTTTGGGTTAGAAAGATAATTTGAAATAAGAAGAGCAAAAAAAACACGGGGGAATAAGGAATGTTTTTTTTATTTCACTTGTTTTGTTT
>NC_051412.1:38539296-38539485 GCF_015228065.2 Penaeus monodon
TTAAAGAAAAGGGTTACAGGGGAAAATTGGGAAAAAGGGGGGAAGGATTAAAGGAAAAAGGGAAAAAGAAAAAGAAAAAAGAAAGAAAGAAAGAAAAGAAAAAAATATGAAAAATGAAAGAGAAGGGAAAAAGAAGAAAAAAAAAGAAGGAAGAGAAAAAAAAAAGAAGAAAAAAAAGAAAAAAGAAAA
>NC_051412.1:38540092-38540249 GCF_015228065.2 Penaeus monodon
AACTTTTTCATTTTTATCTTGACGAACGAACTTCCCAAAATGAGGCAGATTGTCAGTCCAGGAGAGAAAGAGGAGGAGGGAGCGACCTTCATTAACCGGAACTAATTATCCCTAAAATTCTGTTATGGAAGCCACTTACTTCGTCCGATGAACAGGC
>NC_051412.1:38542032-38542300 GCF_015228065.2 Penaeus monodon
GCATATACTCACTAATCTTCTCCTCTCGCCTTATTTTCAAAGCGCAGAGCTTTATCATTTTCCCCCAGATTATCTTACAACACGATCCTCCAACTCTACAAAACCAAAGATTTCATCCCGTGAGACATGCGAGGAGTCAGTGTATCACCTACACACAATTTGCGGTTTTGGAGGACCTGGAAAAGTAGCAGAAAGGTCATTTTTTTATCGAGAACTAGTTTGTGGTTTGTTTATTGTGCAAAGACTTAGGGATGTTTTAAGTGTGATT
>NC_051412.1:38542439-38542703 GCF_015228065.2 Penaeus monodon
TTATTTATTATTTTTTTATTCTATTTTATTATTTTCTTACTACGCGTAACGAAAAAAAATATTAATTAAAGAATTAAGGATAAGAAAATCAGAGGAATGATACTGAAAGAAAAAATAGAAAGATAATGTAACCCCTAACAAAAAAATCAATAGCTTTCCAATTCTGTTTTTTCTTTTTTTTATAACCGTTGCAGATCAATAGGAAACTGATTTGGTAATTGGGTCAAAAATAAGCTTCGTGTATCCAGTCACGAATTTTATCAC
>NC_051412.1:38542765-38542972 GCF_015228065.2 Penaeus monodon
ATCTTGACCCCAAACCTAACCCGCATGGCGTCAAATCTGAGTTCGCTGCCCTTAGAGTTCCGTCACGAAACAAACGTGTTTACAGATAAAACTGCGAGCAAAATGATTTCGATATTTAGAAGAGTCTACCCAAAACACAAATTACTTTTAAACGATAGAAAATGGGTAATAACTACCAGCGAAAGAGAGTGTGGTGATTAATATGCG
>NC_051412.1:38543736-38544182 GCF_015228065.2 Penaeus monodon
CTTTCGTTCTCATAATAGTTCACGTAGAAGAACTTATTAACTATTCTGATCAACGCAAAGTAACCAGAACTTTGCACAGGATATTTTAATAGATTTTAATAGATAATAGATTTCGACCATAAGTGACCAGATCGAGAGGCAAACAGATAAGTAAAAAAGTGGACATATGAATCGATAGATAAATAGATTGGTCAAAGAAAACAAAACTGATAAATAACATGAAAAAAGGGATGTGGATTAAACATAACAGATATATTTTTGCGTCGTTTGTTCTCGGGAAACATCTATTTCAAGCCGCCTGCAGAAGATCCTAGGTAGATATCTCGCCAAGGACTAGTGAAAAAATACTCTTCGTTATTTGCATAGGATTGTACACAGTCTGATATGTATTCTTTTGGTTGGCACTTGACTAGCAACGCTTCAGTGGAAAATGTCCGCAAAGCAAC
>NC_051412.1:38544954-38545088 GCF_015228065.2 Penaeus monodon
CCCCTCGTACAACGCGTCTCGCCGGAAGGTGTTCAGCGGCTGCGTGAGTGTAATGGGTAAATTAGCCTTTAAAAAGAACAGCAAATGGGCTGAGTCTGGCACGCGAGTGAGACAAACAAGCTGACCTTTCCTGG
>NC_051412.1:38549579-38549652 GCF_015228065.2 Penaeus monodon
CTATTTCATTACGTTTCGTCTTTTGTGATAATTAGCGTATCACACTTACGTTCATTATCCTTTGTTAATTGTA
>NC_051412.1:38550227-38550300 GCF_015228065.2 Penaeus monodon
TACAATTAACAAAGGATAATGAACGTAAGTGCGATACGCTAATTATCACAAAAGACGAAAGGTAATGAAATAG
>NC_051412.1:38550423-38550524 GCF_015228065.2 Penaeus monodon
TAAAAATATCAAAGGGAGGTAATAAAATGCAAAGGGGTAGATTTAAAAGGAAAATTAGTAACTCATTTGGAAGAGAATCTCAATCATTTGCATTGATGAGC
>NC_051412.1:38550663-38550963 GCF_015228065.2 Penaeus monodon
CAAGAGAAAGGGAAGCTAAAATAGAAGAAAGGGGAGAAAGAAAAAAAAAAAGGCGCTAAGAAAAAGAATGACAGAAAAAAAGAACGAAAAAAAAAAAGGATGAAAGAGTAGAAAAAGAAGACGAAAAAGATGACGAAGATGAAAGGAAAAAAGGGTCAGAGGAGGAAAGGGGGAAGGAGGGAGCTAAGAAAGGACCCCTCTTTCATAATGGTTAGGAGCGGGGAGATCGATACGAAGAAGGGGAGGAAGGGGAGACCTGGCTGTGACCACGCTTAAGAGAGGGAAATAGGGGAGTAGGCC
>NC_051412.1:38551668-38551991 GCF_015228065.2 Penaeus monodon
ATGGGCGAGCGGGCACAGGAAATTGGGACAAACAAATAAGGGAAAAAGGAGGAGAAGAAGACGGATGAAGAGGGGAAGAAGAGAGAATAAGAAAAGGAGGAGAGAGAGAGAGGAGTAGCTTGAAAGAGGCTGGGAAAGAGGATATCAGAAAAAGAAGATGAGAGGGGAGAAGGGAATGTAGGAGAAGATAAACAAGGATAAAAGAAGATACAAGGACGATGATGAAAGGGGAGGGAGAAGAGGGGAGATGAGAGGAGAATGAAAAGCAGAGGAAGAATAAGATTTTAAAGAACGGACATGAACGAAAATGAAAGGGGAGAGGG
>NC_051412.1:38552021-38552158 GCF_015228065.2 Penaeus monodon
TATCTACTGATAAAAGTGGAAATGAAAGAGGAAAGAAAGTCATCATGGCAATGCAACCTGGAGTGGATGAACATAGTGAGAAGGAGGGAGAAGAGTGATAAACAGGAATAAAGAAGGAACGCTAACAAAGCGATGGA
>NC_051412.1:38552400-38552568 GCF_015228065.2 Penaeus monodon
AAAAACGCCCTTCCTAACAGCCTCCTACTCCTGGGAGTAATACAGGGCGGAGTGAGGGAGAGGCAGAGCCGGGGAGCTGGCGAAGGGGAAAAGCGAGGGTGTGTGTACAAGAAGGGGAGGGATTTTTCAAGGGGAGATGATAGCGAGGGGAGGCAGAGGGTGAAGGAG
>NC_051412.1:38552944-38553671 GCF_015228065.2 Penaeus monodon
CGAGTCATTGTGAACGAGGGAAGGAGGAGGGAGGTTAGAGGAGAGGCTGGAGAGGAGAAAGTGTAAACGAAGAGAGAGAGTGCGGAATAAAGAGAGAAAATGTGCAAGGGAGGAGGAGGAGATCAAGAGATAGAAGGGAGAGGTTAACAAGGAGAGGGTAGAAGGGGGAGAAGGACGACCGAAGAGAAGGAAGGACAAGAAAGAAGAGAAGAAAAGGGGAATAAGCGAGGGGAGAGAGGTGGAGGAGGGAAGGGAGAGGACGGATGGGCAGAAGGTGATAAATGGAATAAGTAGAGAGGGAGAGAGGGGACAAGCGGAGGAGGAATAAGGATTGATAAAGGAAGGAGAGGAAGAGGAAGAGCGAGCAGGAGGAGGAAAAGTTGAATTGATAAAAAGGAGGAAGAAGAGGCAGGAGACAAAATAAATCGAACGTATTATCATTATCAACATTAATATTTAGCCATCATAGTTATTATCATTATCTTCATTTTTAGACATTTTTCTATTGTCATCGTAATGATGACGATGAAGAAGAAACATCATAAAGGATAATTTAGAAATCATTTAGACGGGAGGCAAAGGTGATTCCCAGGAACGCAAGAGAGGAGACTCAAGGTTAGGTTGCAATGCGGGTCTGGCAAAGAAGCAACCGGATTGCAGACGAGTTTAAGAGAGGGAAGGGTCGAGGGAGCGCGGGAGGACATGGAGTGCGGAGGGAGAGCCTGGG
>NC_051412.1:38553798-38554810 GCF_015228065.2 Penaeus monodon
ACGGCAATGCATTTCCCCCTTTTCTCCGGCTTAGTCATTAGTCATCACGTGAATCAGTTTGCATCACTAATGATAAGGTTGTTTCTTCTGTAGGTCTGCTCTCCTCGACGCCCTCGTTCTGGGCGGGGCGGCCGACGTGTTTGGGGCTTCCGCGTGCTTGGCCCACTCGAAGGTTCGAACGGCCTCGTCGACGGCGGGCCCGGCCTCCGCTTGCTCGCTCGGACATCGCTGGAGCAGTTGCGGTCGGGGAGATGTCCGGGCTGGGTCCGCGGGCGTCACGAGGCTAGGGCACTGGCGTCGCCTGCTCTCCAGGAAGGAGCGCACGGCGGTGTCCACTGAGAGTCGTCCTTAAGGCTAGGTCCAGCGCAGTCTCAGGTGCCGTCCACGAGGTCTCGGGTCTCTTGGTCTGGCTTCAGATCGTTGTGGACGAAACCCACCTCGTGAACGCCCTTGAGGATGGACGAGAGCAACCACAGGCTCTCGCCAAGCAACGCCTCGATCAGCCTGACGGGGGCCTTCTCCTCGACCACGTCACTTAGCGTGCAGGACCCGTGCCTCGTCATGAGGAAGGAGGCAGGCTGCTGGCAGTAGGCCAGCAGGCGGGGAAGTCCCACGACATGGCGCAGGCTGTACAGCGCCGAGGCTCCACGTCCGCCGCGAAGGGCGTTGACGCCCAGGACCTTGGCTGACACGCTCTCTCCGTCGTGTTGGAAGAGACCAAGGGCGTCAGGTCAAGTCAGGAGTATCTGCTCAGTTGCAAAAACTGGCGAATTCGTCGCGGAGGAAGGAGTTTCCTTTGCGCTCTTCGCCGCTTGCTGGCTCTTTGCTCCTCGCTGGAGACACGGAGGATGCTTCTGTCACGGACGAGATTTTATAGGAAAGCGATCTCGGCGCGCCAGGTGAAACAAGGAGGCAAAGTCCTTCGGCAGGTGATCAAGTAACGTCATATGAGAGCTAATGCAGCGTCGTTTCACTGCTGGACAAGGTTATAACGTCACGGGCTATACTAATA
>NC_051412.1:38555317-38555398 GCF_015228065.2 Penaeus monodon
GCCACCCATTGCTACATGTACAACATGATCCATAAAAGGAAATGTATATTTCGACATGGGCGTCCAACCGATTCTAAAGAG
>NC_051412.1:38555760-38556211 GCF_015228065.2 Penaeus monodon
CTCTCTGTTTGTATGCATGTTGCGCATGTTGCCTCCTCCCTCCCCCCCTCACCCCCACCCTCTACCTCCCTCTCTTACCCCCTTCCCCCCTCAAATCTCCCCCCATATCTCCCCTTCTTCTCATCTCTACCTCTCTCTACCCTCCCCACCCCTCAAACTTTCCTATCTCTTCCATCCCTCTCCCACAATTTCGCCCTATCTCCCTTCTCCCTTCTTACTACCCTCCCTCTCCCCTCTTCCTTCCCCTCTTCCCTCCCCCTGTACTATCACCTGGTCAGAGTTGATGAGATGCGTGGCAGCACCTGGCAACGCTCTCGTTAACGGGGATTGGGGCATTTATCTCGGCGACTGTCAGCTGGCCAGAGCGCACGACCTGTGTTTACGTCGCCAGCATAGCGTGCATGTATGAAGTACTGAGGGCTGTGGGAGTAATGAGTTCGTTTTTTTTGCA
>NC_051412.1:38556468-38556593 GCF_015228065.2 Penaeus monodon
TTTTTTCAAAATACAAATACATAACAATTTAAAATGAGCCGGCTAATATCTTGATTCATTGATATAGTTTTATGATTAATGATTCGGTGTTTAATTAGACTATTTCATTGGGGGTTTTAAAGCTG
>NC_051412.1:38563478-38563571 GCF_015228065.2 Penaeus monodon
AGAATAAACAGCTTAACCGCTGTGAAGTAATGGTATCTTAAATAAGAGTTTCTTTGTGCGTAGACTTTTTCACACTATAAATAAAACGCACAC
>NC_051412.1:38565281-38565382 GCF_015228065.2 Penaeus monodon
TGATAAAATTTAACAAAAATTTAAAAACCTACAACAACAAAAAAATAATATAAGATGGAAAAGTTTTTCCTACCCATAAAAAATGCCCAACAGTAAGTGAC
>NC_051412.1:38566197-38566271 GCF_015228065.2 Penaeus monodon
GGTTTTTTTTGAAGAGATTTAAAAAGGAAGTTGAGGGGAAAGGGGGGGAAGAGGGAAAAAGGGGGGAAAAAAAA
>NC_051412.1:38566500-38566586 GCF_015228065.2 Penaeus monodon
CTGCAATAACTGCATTTGGGCCAAAAAAGGACAAGAGGGGAAAACGACAGAAAAACATTACCCAACATTTTGAAAACCAAAACCCC
>NC_051412.1:38566694-38566964 GCF_015228065.2 Penaeus monodon
TTTTCTAACCAATCAAAAAAACCCCAAAACCCCGAAACCCCAACCCCCCAAAAAGAAAACCCAAAAAAACTACCAAAACAGAGGCCTCTCGACCTAAAAAACCCTCTTTTTGGCGTCTTTTAAAGATGTATTTTTTCCCCGGGGGGGCGGGAAAACGTCCCCTTTCCCCCCGAATCTGTTCCTTTCACAAATTTTAATATCCATCTTCCTTTTTTTTTCGAAAATTTCCGAAAACCGCTTCTTTTTCAAACCCAAAAAAGGAAAAAAACC
>NC_051412.1:38567056-38567359 GCF_015228065.2 Penaeus monodon
AAAAAAAATAGGCGAAAAGATATGGAAAAGCTGAATGTAAAATGACATCAATAATGTTCCGATTGGCCGTCGCGAGGGATGACGTCACGGCCAAGGAAGACAGTAGAAAGTTCATTCACAAACCCAGCGTCTTAAAGATGACATGCCAAAAATGGGGGCCCACGTGGGTGAAACCCCCCGGGTTTCTCCCTTGCCTCCCCCCTTATCCCCCCCCCTCCCTTAATCCCTTTAAACCCCCCCCCTTTCCCCCCCCTCTTTCCCTTTTCCTTTTTTCCCTTTCCCCCCCCCTCCCCCCTCCTTGGG
>NC_051412.1:38567395-38567664 GCF_015228065.2 Penaeus monodon
CCCCTTTTTCCCCCTCCTTTTCTTTATTATTATTTTTCTTCTCTCCTCTCTTCTCTTATTTCGTTTCCATCTTCCTCCTTTCTTGTTTATTTTCCCTTCTCCCTCCTCCTCTGTTCCTTTCAGTTCTCCACCTCTCCTGCTGTTCGTTTTTCCTCTCTCCTTTCCTCTCGTTTATTTTTTTTTCTCTCTCCTCTTGTTTTCCCTTTTCCCCTCGTGTCTTTTTTTTTTATTTCTTTTTATTTTTTCCCCTTTTCTTTCCCCGTTCCTTT
>NC_051412.1:38567695-38568308 GCF_015228065.2 Penaeus monodon
TTTTTCCCCCTCCCATTTCCTCTTTTTTCTCTGCTTCTTCCAAAAGTTTTTCCTTTTTTCTTCCTCCCTCCCTTTCTCCCCTACTTTTTTTCTCTTTTTTCTCCCCTCCCCCCTTCCCCCTACTCCTAATTTTCCTGCTCTCTTTCCCTCTTCTTGTATCCCTTTGGCCCCTCGTCTTTTTTTCCTTTTCTTTCCTTCTTCCTCCCTTCCCTTCCCCCTTTCCCCCCCTTCCTCCTTTCCCCCCACCTCCTCATTCTCTTTCGTTTTTTGTTTTTTCCCCCCTCATCCCCCTTTTTTCTTTTCCTCCCTTTTTCCCCTTTTCCCTTTTCCTTTTTCCTCCCCCTTCTTCTAATTTCCTTTTTCGTCCTCTTCGTCTTTTGCCCCGCTTCCCTTCTTCTCCTTTTTTCCCCCTTTCCCTTTCCCCCCTTCCCCCCTTCTCATTTTCCCCCGTTCCCTTTTTGTCTTTTCTTCTTCCTCTACTTAGACCTATATTTCTTTCCTTGCTTTCTTGTTCCTTGTTCTTTCGTTGTTGTAGTTATTTTTCCTCTCGTATTTCTCTTTTCGTTTTTTTTTTCTCTTTAGTCGTTCCTCCGTCTTTCTCTAATTTCTCTAA
>NC_051412.1:38569114-38569331 GCF_015228065.2 Penaeus monodon
GTTCCCATGATGAGGGGAAAAGGGACGAGTAACAAGGCCCAAAAAGGGGGTCCACTCTCCCCTTCTCGGACCTTTTCGTTTTGATGAGATTTTTGTGTTTGCGTTAGACTTTATTAGAAGTGATGATTTTTATGACTATACTAACGATTAGTTTTTTTTTTTTTCGTGTGTGGTGTAGAGAGGGATGTTTCTCGTTCACTCGCCATCTACCTTGTTT
>NC_051412.1:38569556-38570275 GCF_015228065.2 Penaeus monodon
CACACAAGAACACTCACTCGTCTTCAGAACCCGCAACTTTAAGCAAGAATGCATACGTTGAATTTTTCAAGATCACACAAGTTATTTGCGTACGACAGAGAGACCTCCAACTTTTATATTCACAGGGTACGATATAGTATAGATTCAGTTTTCAAATTACAATGCTATATGAAATATGAAATATACATATATGAAACAAATCGTCCATCTATCTCCTTAATTATTTGGTTGTCTGCCTCTCCATATCCTCTCTTTTTTTATCCATATATCATATCTGTTTATTTATCCACTCATTTCATCTTTATCCCAATTTACCAGCGATTGTCCTTTTTATCCCCATCTGTACTATATATTAAGCGTTTAATACCATTGCCCAAGAAACGTGTAGCTTATCTATTGTGTACTATATATTATTATGTACAATATTTATTATTGTTATATACTGTTATATTATATATTATGTTATATATTATATATTATGTTATATATTATATATTATGTTATATATTAAATGTTATATATTATGTACTATATTTATTATTGTTATACTATTATTGTGTACTCTATATTATTATCATATTACTATTATGTACTATATATTAAGCGTTTAATACCATTGCCCAAGAAACGTGTAGCTTATCTGCAGCAGACCACACGTATTGGTTTCTGGTGGGACCCGCTGTGCTATCAACCCTCGCATCACATAATGGGTGGTAAGG
>NC_051412.1:38571038-38571210 GCF_015228065.2 Penaeus monodon
ATTTTCCTGCCGGCCGCTCGTTTTCGTGATCTGTAATCACATTTTTTGACAGTTATGAGCATCTTTCCTTCCCCAGAAGATCCTCAAAATGTCGAAGGGCTGTTTGCTGTTTTATAAGTTATCTAAATAAGTCCAAATACATACACACACACAGAAAAAAAAACCCCAAATT
>NC_051412.1:38576319-38576507 GCF_015228065.2 Penaeus monodon
TAATATAATTTCTATAAGTAAAACGAGCCCACATGTAATCAGCAACATAAATCCTAGTTATTTATATTTTTTTGAAAAAAATATCCGCACAAAGCATTTACATCCGATACTTTGCCTTTGTAAGAAAAAAATAAATCTTTCTTTTCATTACACTATTTATATTTACTTCCTCCCAATCTCTTCAGCTT
>NC_051412.1:38576557-38576625 GCF_015228065.2 Penaeus monodon
ATGATGAGAGAAAGGAAAGTTTGATAGTTAATGAAATAAAGAGGGGGTTTATAGAGTAGGCATAAAAA
>NC_051412.1:38576844-38576994 GCF_015228065.2 Penaeus monodon
GGGGTGGAGGAAAAAAGGAAAAAGGGGGGGAGGGGAAAATAGGGAAAGGAACCGGGGGGGGAGGGGGAGGGAAAAGAAGAAGGAAGTAAAAGAGATGAATAAGAAAAAAAAGAATTGAATGAGATTTGTAAAAATAAAATGTTTTGTGTG
>NC_051412.1:38577474-38577660 GCF_015228065.2 Penaeus monodon
CTACGTGTTTACTTCCTAAATGCGTAGATGGGCATTTCTGCGCGAATCCCGGGGCGGGGATGCCCCCAAAGTGTTTCGGGGGGGAAGAATAAATGCCAAAAGGGATGGGTTTAAAAACTCTGGGGAAAAAAAAGCACCCCCTTTTTTTCACTTTTCGGGGCCACCCCACCCCTTCTTCCTTCCCCT
>NC_051412.1:38577827-38577906 GCF_015228065.2 Penaeus monodon
ACCCATCTATCTATTTATGCCTCACTCTATCAATCCCTCTTTATTTCATTAACTATCAAACTTTCCTTTCTCTCATCAT
>NC_051412.1:38577958-38578142 GCF_015228065.2 Penaeus monodon
AAGCTGAAGAGATTGGGAGGAAGTAAATTTAAATAGTGCAATGAAAAGAAAGATTTATTTTTTTCTTACAAAGGCAAAGTATCGGATGTAAATGCTTTGTGCGGATATTTAAAAAAAAAATATATAAATAACTAGGATTTATGTAGCTGATTACATGTGGGCTCGTTTTTTCTTATAAAAAATT
>NC_051412.1:38583434-38583676 GCF_015228065.2 Penaeus monodon
ATGTATTTGTGACTTATTTAGATAACTTATGAACAGCAGAACAGACTTCGACATTTTGATGGATCTTCTGCGAAGGAAAGATGCTCATAACTGTCAAAAAATGTGATGTACAGAGTCACGCACGAGCGGCCGGCAGTGCAATGTCGATTCTCGACGGTTTTGTGGGGACCAAGTCATAATTAATAAATCCGAATACCGACAAATACAAAAAAATTACCATATTCGATCCGGAATAGATTCGG
>NC_051412.1:38583776-38583860 GCF_015228065.2 Penaeus monodon
GAAAAAACCACTGTATAAATGTATTACAAATAGGCGGTCTGACTACTGTAGTGCAGTTTACTTACCACGGAGAAGAGGAATGAA
>NC_051412.1:38583914-38584062 GCF_015228065.2 Penaeus monodon
TACAATGACAGTTATGGTAACACTAATGATAATTATACAGTTAATGTAGGATTGTCATAGTTTGTATATGTCTATATTAACTCAGATTGAAGGAACATCAAGTTCGCAGTCACAAAGAATAAAATTTCAGGCTTAAAATGTAGGCGCT
>NC_051412.1:38584571-38584759 GCF_015228065.2 Penaeus monodon
CCTCATCATCTTCCCCTTCATTCGCCCTTTTCGTTCCTGAAATAGACTGGCATTTTACCGAAGTCTGCGGCATCACCCTCCTCGTTTCACAACCCGAGAGAAAGGCTTACATGTGATCACTCCTCTAGGCCTATGCACCTCCTTGTTCCATCTTCTCCCTAAGCCTCCTTCAGGACCAAAATCGCTTG
>NC_051412.1:38584853-38586033 GCF_015228065.2 Penaeus monodon
CATTGCCAATCATCAGCTCGAAAATCTTCCTCATTACCAAGATCATCATATCTCATTTCCTCCCCCAACTTCCAGGCAAAAGAGGCTTAGATCGCAGCCCGTCGACTCCTTAGCTCTCCTGCTCACCTCCGCCTCTCCCCCCCCTCCTCCCCACTAACACCAAACACGCTCGAAATCCCCCCCCACCCCCCTTCTCTCTCTCTCCTCCTTTTCCTCACTAGTCTCCCCTCTCCTTCTCCCCTCTTTCCTCCCTGTGTCTTTCTATCCTTTCTGTGTCTATATCACCCCACCCCTTCCAAGCACACACACACACACCCATCCCCCTTCATAAATCACACACATACAACCCCCGCCACTCCCCACTCCCCGCCCCGACCCCCAACTCATTCCCCCTCCTCCCACACACACACATTCACCCCCCCTCCACACGCACACACATCTACCCTCCCTCCCCCTCTCTCTCCAGCACACGCAACCACAACACCCCACAACATCCCTCGCGGTAACTTTGACTATCGGGGACGATTCAATTTGCCCTAACGGCTGAGAAAGGTCGTCTGTATTTGTTATTGCACGCTAAGGTCATTATAAAAGATACGATCAATTATCCTATCTTCTCATTTGCACCGCTCTTATAGGGGGAGAAGTGCGCAGTGTGTATAGAGATTGTTTTGTCAACGTCGCCACTGGAAAGCACGGGACTATTTGCAGCGGGGTGGTTATGTCCCTCTCGCACGCAAGTGGACTTAGCATGAGGGAGGGTGTTCGATAGATTTCGTTCATGCGATCACGGTTTCGAACTCGGGGAGGAGGGGAGGGGGGCGTTTACGAGGACCTCAGGCGACGCTTCGAGACAGACAAGATCTCGAAATGTATTTATCTTGTCGATGGTTTCGCCACTCTGATTAATAAGTCCTAGTTTTGGTGTATACACCTTACGGTAAACCGACATCGCGAGGTCTAAGTCGTGGTCAGTGGTCATGCTTTCGGACGCGTGTGAAGGGTGGTGAGGGGAGCGGGCGTTGGGAGGGGCGGATAGAGGGGGGGGGATCAGAGGGGACAAGGGGGCGGTGGGCGAGGGGCGGCAGTGAGCGAAGGGCGGCAATGAGGGGGAGATCTCACGAGGGGAAGGGGAATGAAACACGGAGGGGGCGTAGAGGCAGGAAGGCAGGAAGGGATG
>NC_051412.1:38586164-38586254 GCF_015228065.2 Penaeus monodon
GAAGGGAGGGAGGTCAGGCTGTGTTTGTTTATTGCTAAGTAAATGTACGAGATGTACATGATACAGGCAGAGATATTATCATTTGTAAAC
>NC_051412.1:38588826-38589640 GCF_015228065.2 Penaeus monodon
ATAGCCTAGAATTTCATTAGATTAGATACCAAGCCACCAGTGAATTAAGTATCACCCCTTCTTAACCCCACGATAAAGACGCAAGAATTTCATAACCCAGCGCCCTCTGCCTTCTTCGCCTTGTGTTATAGTAATATAGTAATATCCACCATCCTGTTGAGCTTCGGGTTAAGCTTCTTGGAATAGTCAACATACCACGTTATTTAAGGATATCTTAATAAGGTCGAGAATATAATCCGGAAAATTCAACTTTAATTTAGTAAATAGTAGTCTCGCGACCTCTGAAAAGTTGCCGCGCTGAGATTGTCGATTAGACCAGATGGAACTGTGATACTTGACGGGAAGGATGTGACTCTTAAAGTCTCTCTTTTTTCGTATTATTCTGTCGATAAAACACATTAAAAACACAGACACACACATAACTCTTAGCATTATTATTTTTCTTCAAATAGCGAAATATTTACAACCTCTCTCCTTTATCTTTTGGAGATAACACGTGAATTCAGTCATTTCTCCTACCTAATTTTCCACCTGTTTTAATCCTGCCATGAATGAGCGCGTAATTATGGCTGGCGGCGGGGGACAAAGTTTCTCTTTTTATCTCGACATAAAACCAGTTATCATCCTATTTATTCAAGATACGAATCTCATTTTAATAGAGGCTGATCACGGCCTCTTCTTGACTTAATTCAAGACAAAGCAGTCACTGAGGGATCATGAAGACAAAGTTTATAGAGTACTTTATGCTCGAAAGCGTATTTTGCATTGTGGTTCATGGTGGTCCGTTATTGAAGGTTACATAAATATATTTCAG
>NC_051412.1:38592544-38592681 GCF_015228065.2 Penaeus monodon
TCAATGGCAAAATGAAATATAAATGAAATTAGTCAAGCAATATCAGCAAACAATTAATCTGATCACAGGAGAAATTAAATGAAATAAAAGAGTATTCTATTTGCCACAAACACACGTAACAAATTTTCTCGGTCCTG
>NC_051412.1:38592705-38592956 GCF_015228065.2 Penaeus monodon
CGTCAGCACACAAGTCTAACCTGTTTGTTTTCTGTTATTCCAAAAGCAATGGAAATATACTGAATTATTTTTAAAATATGCTTCGGTAAATACTAATTGTGAAGGAAGTAGCTCGTAGTTAACATGAATGAGTACTGAAAAAGTGGTATTTTCTGTTTTTTGAATACAGTCAAAAAATCGCTTTGTCAATTCGTTACTGAGGAAATATGAACAATAGCTCTTCACATCCGGGTACTTTTGCCTCGAGAGAA
>NC_051412.1:38593337-38593801 GCF_015228065.2 Penaeus monodon
AATAATATATCTTTTAGTATGCGTATGTCTTCCGATTTTTGTTACTCTTTGAAACAATATGCTACAGAATGATGATTCATTGAAAATGCACGGTTGACAACACGGAAAGCAACAACAGAGGGTTGCAGAACGTCCACTCGAACACGTTCTTTGTGATCAAATCCGAATCAATCCGACCTTGACCGCATGATCGAAATTACCTGGTGAATTTTTCCTTCTCGGTAATGTTGTATCAAGGTATTCGGGATTCGTATAATGAGTAATTTATTTGTATTCTTGTGTCTCCCAGTTTATCTAATTAGGACAGGACGCTCGAGAAATCGATCATTGCACTGCCGGCCGCTCGTGCGTGACTCTGTACATCACATTTTTTGACAGTTATGAGCATCTTTCCTTCGCAGAAGATCCATCAAAATGTCGAAGTCTGTTCTGCTGTTCATAAGTTATCTAAATAAGTCACAAAT
>NC_051412.1:38597410-38597550 GCF_015228065.2 Penaeus monodon
CTCCCTCGACTCCATCTCCATCTGGAAGTCACTTCAGATCCCTCTTTTTCTCTCTGAGTTCTTGCGCTCTCTTTATTCCTTCCTTCGTTTACTTCCACGATCTTTGGTCGATGTTAGTTTGGGTCTGTGATGAAAGGGTA
>NC_051412.1:38598839-38598963 GCF_015228065.2 Penaeus monodon
AAGTATGCATCCATCCAGCTAATGGAAACACACCATGCCACAAAGTACATCCGGACACATTCCAAAACCTACTTCAATATAGTGAAAAAAAATCCTAACTCACCTTCCACTGTCTTCCACCATT
>NC_051412.1:38598999-38599380 GCF_015228065.2 Penaeus monodon
AATAAAATCAGTCCTAATAGAAAATAAACTTCAAAGAACGCGGGTTCAAGAGACATATAACTACAGTTTCATCAGGCGAAAATTTTGCAGTTCACTGAAATCAGGCATTTTCCTTTGAAATATTACGACAAATAATTCTTCTCATAAATGATGAGCGGAGTTATCACATCATAGAGAAGATCACAGGGAAAACGCGATAGTTAAGTTGTTTGTGTCACGTGATCCAGTGCATGGCGGGTTTCTTTGTATTTTTACGTAATTGCATGATAAAGATAAATAAAATTATTGCCAGGAGAACTTTTTTCTTTCTGAGGTTCAATTCATTATCTTTTGGGTTTTGGGTTTATGACAAAAGAGGGGGCTGGGTCTCTCTGGGGGAGG
>NC_051412.1:38599992-38600317 GCF_015228065.2 Penaeus monodon
CCTCTCTAGATATAAGTGTTGGTGTGTGTTTCTCTTAAAACCATTTATTGCACGTGCTTATCAGTCAAGCAATACAGGATATGATGATTACTGATTTTTTTTAATGAGGAAAATGTACACAACTCGTAGAGTATATGTCATATTTGCTTCATAATTTTTGATGATATATTTGGCAGCATAGGAAATTTCCATCAAGCTGCATTTTTTTAAAATGCGACCACATACGAAAGGAAATTCAAAAATATTTTAAAAAGATATCAACCTCAATATAGCTTTTCTTTGGTAATATTATTATGGTTGCTGTGAAAAAAAATCAGCATCCACG
>NC_051412.1:38601045-38601280 GCF_015228065.2 Penaeus monodon
TATAACCCCTTTTATACACAGTCCAACCTAATAAAAAAAGTGCGATACAAAAATTATCATAAAAAGGGACATATTTTTTTTCTTTTCATGAGTCATTCATTCTAAAAAACGTTATGTAAGATATGATAATAGTTTTATAAAAACATATTTTTTTGTAGCAATTAAAATCTTTTTTGCGATGAATCCCTGATTAGTTGCAAGAATAGAAGTATAAAGATAATTATAGCAACGTGTC
>NC_051412.1:38601580-38601727 GCF_015228065.2 Penaeus monodon
TATCGCCCAGTTACAGACCAAATTACACGTAGTTCATGTGTGATCCCCAATCAGTGCAGGATGTAAGGTTAAGTGGGTGAGAATTTTTTATTTTCTCGCTTTTTAGAGTTGGTAATCTCTTTTCCTTTCACACCTTCGACTTATGCG
>NC_051412.1:38602251-38602434 GCF_015228065.2 Penaeus monodon
TCATGAAAAATTGATGCAATGACTAAAAAAAATTTTATCATAGTAAACGAAGACGTAACACTAGACAAAAGCCTTATAAGAAGGCAGAGTGTGATGGCAAGTAACAAGACACGCCTTTAAAAGGGTTTTGGCCCTCTTTATGTAAAGTCTCCCCTGAAAGAGTGTGGGTTGGAGAGGAGAGTT
>NC_051412.1:38602508-38602816 GCF_015228065.2 Penaeus monodon
GCGCGGGATTATAGTGCAACGGGACGTGTGGATAACGTGTTATGTCGGCTACAGGGGCTGGTCGTGGGCGTTGTGTGGGTAGAGATTTGTGGGTGGGGTTTCAGAGAGAGAGAGAAAACGGATATCGGCATGTTATGTTACCTGGGAATAACGATGATAAAAGATATGCTCAAATGTGAGATATACTCGCTTGTAAATAAACCATAGTTTGCACTGTCGCACTACCTTTTAAAAGGATTCTTGTAACTGCGAAAAAGTGAATCGGGGAAAAAGGTATGAAAAGAAGAATAGCAGTCTAAGACATAACC
>NC_051412.1:38602837-38603086 GCF_015228065.2 Penaeus monodon
CGCCAAATTGAACAAAATATGAATATGCATCATTTTGCTAAGGATCCGTGCCTCTGTTGCTAAATTCCTGCTATAACGTTATCAAAATTACTATTTTAGTAACCTGGGGGGGCACGTTCGGATAATAGGAAAGGTGTTAGACAGGATAATGTACAATGAGCGTGAAAGTCACAGTTTATTTTAGTCAAATACACTCATGGCTGGTGTGACCTCTGGGGGTCAAATATCCCCCAAAATAGGTTATTAGGA
>NC_051412.1:38605070-38605257 GCF_015228065.2 Penaeus monodon
TATAAAAAAATACAAGTATAATTTGAAAAATTTTTTAAAAGAAAATATAGAATCAATACACAAAGTGACTTTTTATCAAACGCCTAAGCGTAAGCCGGTTCTTAAAAAGTAAAAAAGGACTATGCAGTAAAATTTTTTTTCCTTTAACTGATGAATATAGACCTAATAAGGTTTTCACAGGATCAAT
>NC_051412.1:38606438-38607026 GCF_015228065.2 Penaeus monodon
AACTCCTAATAACCTATTTTGGGTGGATATTTGACCCTCAGAGGTCACACCAGCCATGAGTGTATTTGACTAAAATAAACTGTGACTTTCACGCTCATTGTACATTATCCTGTCTAACACCTTTCCTATTATCCGAACGTGCCACCCAGGTTACTAAAATAGTAATTTGATAACGTTATAGCAGGACATTTTAGCAACAGAGGCACTGGATCCTTAGCAAAATGATGCATATTCATATTTTGTTCAATTTGGCGTCTTCTTTTTTTTTTTTCTTTTTGGTTATGTCTTAGACTGCTATTCTTCTTTTCATACCTTTTCCTCTGATTCACTTTTTTCGCAGTTACAAGAATCCTTTTTAAAAGGTTAGTGCGACAGTGCAAACTATGGTTGATTTACAAGCGAGTATATCTCACATTCGAGCATATCTTTCATCATCGTTTATTCCCAGGTAGCATAACATGCCGATATCCGTTTTCTCTCTCTCTCTGAACCCCACCCACAAATCTCTACCCACACAACGCCCACGACCAGCCCCTGTAGCCGACATAACACGTTATCCACACGTCCCGTTGCACTATAATCCCGCGC
>NC_051412.1:38607100-38607245 GCF_015228065.2 Penaeus monodon
AACTCTCCTCTCCAACCCACACTCTTTCAGGGGAGACTTTTACATAAAGAGGCCAACCTTAAAGGCGTGTCTTGTTACTTGCCATCACACTCTGCCTTCTTATAAGGCTTTTGTCTAGTGTTACGTCTTCGTTTACTATGATAAA
>NC_051412.1:38607746-38607907 GCF_015228065.2 Penaeus monodon
CGCAATAAAGTCGAGAGGTAGTGAAAGGAAAAGAGATTACCAACATCTAGGAAAAAGCGAGAAAATAAAAACATTCTCACCCACTTAACCTGTACATCCTGCACTGATTGGGGATCACACATGAACTACGTGTAATTGGTCTGTAACTGGGGCGAATATCT
>NC_051412.1:38608205-38608396 GCF_015228065.2 Penaeus monodon
AAATTAATATTTGACACGTTGCTATAATTATCTTTATACTTCTATTCTTGCAACTAATCAGGGATTCATCGCAACAGACTTTAATTGCTACAAAGAAATATGTATTTATAAAACTATTATCATATTCTTACATAACGTTTCTTAGAATGAATGACTCATGAAAAAGAAAAAAAATTATGTCATTTTTATGA
>NC_051412.1:38609021-38609333 GCF_015228065.2 Penaeus monodon
CGTGGATGCTGATTTTTTTTTCACAGCAACCATAATAATATTACCAAAGAAAAGCTATATTGAGGTTGATATCTTTTTAAAATACTTTTGAATTTCCTTTCGTATGTGGTCGCATTTTAAAAAAATGCAGCTTGATGGTAATTCCTATGCTGCCAAATATATCATCAGAATTATGAAGCAAATATGACATATACTCTACGAGTTGTGTACATTTTCCTCATTAAAAAAAATCAGTAATCATCATACTCCTGTATTGCTTGACTGATAATGCACGTGCAATAAATGGTTTAAAGAGAAACACACACCAACACT
>NC_051412.1:38609784-38610157 GCF_015228065.2 Penaeus monodon
CCTCCCCCCAGAGAGACCCAGCTCCCTCTTTTGTCATCAACCAAACCAAGATAATGAATTGAACCTCAGAAAGAAAAGTTCTCCTGGCAAATAACTTTATTTATCTTTATCATGCAATTACGTACAAATACAAAGAAAGCCGCCATGCACTGGATCACGTGACAACAACAACTTAACTATCGCGTATTCCTGTGATCTTCTCTATGATGTGATAACTCCGCTCATCATTTATGAGAAGAATTATTTGTCGTAATATTTCAAAGGAAAATGCCTGATTTCAGTGAACTGCAAAATTTCGCCTGATGAAACTGTAGTTATATGTCTCTTGAATCGCGTTCTTTGAAGTTTATTTTCTATTAGGACTGATTTTATT
>NC_051412.1:38611386-38611580 GCF_015228065.2 Penaeus monodon
TACCATTTCATCACAGACAAACTAACATCGACCAAAGATCGTGGAAGTAAACGAAGGAAGGAATAAACGAGAGCGCAAGAACTCAGAGAGAGAAGAGGGATCTGAAGTGACTTCCAGATGGAGATGGAGTCGAGGGAGGAAACGAAAAGCAGATTGAATCAAGGAAAGAGAAAGTGAATTGGACTTTGAGGAAA
>NC_051412.1:38611921-38612544 GCF_015228065.2 Penaeus monodon
AAAGAGAAAAAGCGGGGAGGGGTCAGTGAGGGGAAAAAATAGGAAGGAGGGTAAGAATAAATCGAATGGATGAAAGAGAAATGAAGAACACGAAGGAAAACACAAACACTTGAAACAAACAAACATGGAATTTAATAATAAAGAAAAGGAAATTATATTTTCTTACATCTTGCAAAAAACACGCATTTCTTTCTTTGTTTGTTTTTTTTTCATCTAAGAAAAGAAAGAGGTACATTTCCCCTTTTATTTATCTTCAGTTGCAGAAAATGAAATTAATATTGCAACGTCGCTTGGCTAAAAATGAAAGAAAATAGAAAAACTGAATTATAGAAAGTTAGGAAATGTTTTGTTTTATAATCATATAATAAATTTTCATATCGATTATAGCTAAAAATAAAGACGGTGATTAATATGATTATTTCAAAAGAGTTTCAGATTCACGATAATGAACAGATAAATCCGAAATTAATGAAAAAAATAACGAAAGGGGAAAAATAGGAAGAATGAAAAGAGAAAAGGAGAGGTAGAAAGAAGGAAAAGGAAAAAAATGGTAAATAATAAACAAGAATAAACAATGGTCATAATATATGGCGGTTTAATTAGTGTCAGGAAAGTAAACTTGG
>NC_051412.1:38613353-38613482 GCF_015228065.2 Penaeus monodon
ACAGGAAGAAAGACAGGAGGAGAGGGGGAAAGCAAGAGTACACAACACGGAGGTACAGAACCAGACAGCACCTCGCTTGTATGTATAAAGAGAGAGTAAGGATTTTCCTGGAGATGTCGTTAGTGCAAG
>NC_051412.1:38614205-38614540 GCF_015228065.2 Penaeus monodon
AGAGAGCTAAATACTTGGCTGGTGTGTTGGTGGGGTTAGGTGAACAGGTGTTTTGGGGAGAGGGGAGGCGAGAGGCGTGGGGAGAGGAGAGAAGGGAGAGAGACGAGAGAGAGAGAGAGAGAGAGGGGGGGGAGGGAGGGAGAAGAGGGAGGGAGGGCGGAGGGAAAGGGAGAAACGAAGGGTTAGGCTTAAAGGTGGAACGCACTCTATGTGAAGTTACGGGAAGTGTTGGCTGAGGGCAAGAGCGGAGAAGGGTGAAGAGTGATACGGGGTTAAGGGTGGAAATGAAGGAGTATGAGATACGTCGTTAGGGCGCGAGAGGAGATGATCTTTAA
>NC_051412.1:38614934-38615342 GCF_015228065.2 Penaeus monodon
AAACATGTATAAAAAAAAAACAATATTAATGCGCATCCTTCTTGTGTTTGTATGAATATGTCCTCCTGTCTACATAAGTACCCCCATCAAATTCGTTTTCTTTAGAATGCCACCCCCCCACTAAAAAAATAGTAAAGATAGTGAAATTATGTTAATCTAACTATCAGCCATTCATTTCGGGTAGAAATATTGGTTTTTGTTTTGAGTATTTGAGTAAATGTTAAACAGAGGAATAACTGAGTGCGTGGAAATATATGGATATTATTAGCGAATAGGGGGGTGGAGGAATTGAGGGAAAGGAAATATAATGTGGAAAAGAATATATATATAATAAAGACGAAAATGGAAGATATATTTACGTTAAATTGGCATGTTAAATAGCTTTTCATATAGGTTTTTGCCCTATGG
>NC_051412.1:38617389-38617494 GCF_015228065.2 Penaeus monodon
TAGAGGAGGAGATAAAAGGAGGGTTTAGGAAGGAGGGAAACGAAGGATAGAGAAAGAGTGAAAGGGTGGAGGATCCATAGAGGGAGAAAGGCTCGATGACACACC
>NC_051412.1:38617921-38618042 GCF_015228065.2 Penaeus monodon
GACTTTATGAGAGAGGAAGAGGAATGTCTAAAAGGCGAAAATATAATGTTGTAAAGAACGGGAAAAGGAGGAAACAGATGTAATAAAGAGAAGTTATTTGATAGAAAAAACGAAGAGAGTG
>NC_051412.1:38618408-38618550 GCF_015228065.2 Penaeus monodon
TGCCATCAATGTTGTTCCACAATGCTAATTCACACTCTGCTCACTTCTTCCAATTTCCGAGGGAAAACTGAACGAAACGGAACAGAAATAATTCGAAATACCTTTTTTCTGTAACTCTCCCGCTTTTATCGCCTCGTAAAAT
>NC_051412.1:38619155-38619314 GCF_015228065.2 Penaeus monodon
ACAACAGACCCTATTTACGTTGCAAGAAACCCCGTCTTATGTCTGCAACGAATCATGGTCGTTCCCAACACTAAACTAAGGATGAATATAACGCTAAACCTAACCCTCTCGACGAAGCTTTTATTTCCACACAATTCATAGCAAAAAGAAAAAAAAAAA
>NC_051412.1:38619390-38619912 GCF_015228065.2 Penaeus monodon
TGCTCTGCAGGAGAATTTAAAATCTAACTTAGATTTCAGCTGAGACGTAAACATGAAGCTTAATTAATGTAACAAGTAGTATCAGCTTTTGAAATTTAGTGGTCACGATCCACTAGACTAGCATCAACACAGAGCAAACTACAAGCATAAGAATATACAAGCAGAGATTCCAACAGATATGCTAGCACTATAAGCAGGATGCACTATCAATGTTTATATTAGACTGAGTATTGTATTTTTTTTTCATCTGTTTAGGCGAAAGTAGGACCGAGTTCAGAGAAATACAATCTCTATTTCGATTATTTTTGTTTACCTAGAAATAGTTACTGTCTGTTTAATTTTAGGAGTATATCGTCATCTATATCTTTCTATCTATGTTCTTAGCATCGTTATTTATGACATATCTATGCTTTAATCTATCTATATCTGTATTTGTATCCATATCTGTAATTCTAGCTTGTTCTTCTCCTATCCATCTATTTAACTATCTGTCTATCCGACCGTTTATCTATTATGCTATCT
>NC_051412.1:38620902-38621080 GCF_015228065.2 Penaeus monodon
GCTATCCTATTGGAGAAAAGGCTGATTAAACAACTTGCAAACACATTTCGCTAAAAAAAAAAAACAAGAAATTGCATAAATATTCTACACGAACCAAGATAAATGGTTTTCAAGTCGAAAGAAATTATAGTTATAACAATTTCCTATGAATTTTCACATTTCTCATTTGAACCAAAAG
>NC_051412.1:38621113-38621367 GCF_015228065.2 Penaeus monodon
AGTTCTCGTCATGCACGAAGTTAATGTGAAAAGTGCATGATCGAAAATTCTTATCTAAAGATACTCGAGATTTTAGATATTATATTTTTAATACCATTGATGCTTTTAAAAAGAGATGTAGAAGAATATGATGATTGGGAAGCAGTAGAGAATAGAAGAGCAAAGGTAAATATTGGAATAAATAAGATGGTAGAAAAGACAAAGAATGGGGAAAGATGATAAGGAGAGATGAAAAAGGAATAGAGAAAGAGGAG
>NC_051412.1:38621923-38622086 GCF_015228065.2 Penaeus monodon
GGTAACAATAGAAGATGAAAGGAAAAGAAAAAGTGGAAAAGAGTAACAAAATAACCGAGTGCGAAGAGAGAATGACAATAGAGCCGCTTAAAAGGGGCGAGTGGCAGCTGATAATCATGCGTAAAATAAGCGAAAAAATATGGTTAATAGACAAGGCTGTTAG
>NC_051412.1:38624240-38625032 GCF_015228065.2 Penaeus monodon
AGTATATTGAATAAGCCAGTAAAATGATTTAATCCAAACCCCGCCCAAAAATATCACACAAGTGAAAATATTTGATGACACTTCAGCAAGAACTCAAAACCTTTAACCATGAAAATACGAAGAACTTCAGAAGGTACAGAAATGAAATGCAGTTCACAAATGCAAAAAGTGTTTCATTTCCTGGGAACATATAGATTTATGAAGGGGGATAGAAAAAGATTTTTTAATAAAATAACTGATTTACAAAGGTAGTAAAAAGGAGGGAGCAGATATAGTAGATAGATAAAAAATTTAAATATAGATAAAAAGGGGGCAGTCAGATAGATGATAAATAAAAAAATTTTAAAAGGTAAAAAAGGTAAAATAGATAGATAGAAAAAAAAATAAGGGGAGAAAAAAATAGGATAGATAATAATTTTATTAAAAAAAATTTTTAAAATAAAAAAAAAGGAGGCAGTAAAAGTAGATTTAAAAAAAAAAAAAATTTTTGATAGGAAAAAAGGTCCAAAAAAAAAATTTTTTAAAAAATAATAAAAAAGGAGCGGTAGATAAAAAAAACAGAAATTTTGATAAGTAAGGGAAAAAGGTAGGAGGGGGGAAAAAAAGATTAAAATTTTAAAATTTTTAAAAATGGAAAAAAAAATGGTTGGGACGAAATAGAAAAATAGAAAAAGATAACAGAAAAAAAAAATAAGATAGGGGGCCCCCCGGGGGGGGGGGAAAATGAAAAAAAGAAATAGATAAGGGTTTTTAAAATTTTTAAAAAAAAAAAGAAATTGGTTTTGGGGATAG
>NC_051412.1:38625282-38625421 GCF_015228065.2 Penaeus monodon
TAATATTTTAAAAAAAAAATAAATTTTTTTTTTTTTTTTTTTTATTTTTTTTAAATATTAAATTTATATAATAATAAATAAAAATTAGACCCCCCCTTTTTTTAAACAATTAATTTTTTAAAAATTTTTTTTTTTTTTA
>NC_051412.1:38626369-38626479 GCF_015228065.2 Penaeus monodon
AAAAAGAAAAAAAAAGGGGGGAAGTGAAACCCCATATTTTGTTTGAGGACGGGGAAGCTGGTGGGGTTGAAGGGGGAGGAAGGGGAGAGGAGGAGAAAAGAGGGGGGGGG
>NC_051412.1:38626541-38626704 GCF_015228065.2 Penaeus monodon
GAGAGGAAGGAGGAAAAGGGGGAAGAAGAAAAGGGGGGGGGAAAGAAAGGAAAAAGAAGGAAGGGGAGAAAGGGGGAGGGAAGAGGAGGGGGAAGGGGAAGAAGGGGGAAAAGAGGAGAGAGAGGAAAGGGGGGAGGGGGAAAAGGAAGGGGAAAAAGGGAAA
>NC_051412.1:38627204-38627273 GCF_015228065.2 Penaeus monodon
CCCCAAAAAAAAAAACCCCCCCTTTTTTCCCCCCCCCCCCCCTTTTCTTTTTTCCCCCCCCCCCCCCCC
>NC_051412.1:38627483-38628160 GCF_015228065.2 Penaeus monodon
TTTTTTAAAAAATTATTCCCCCAATTTTTCCCCCCCCCCCCCCCCAAAAAATTTTTCCCCCCCCCCCCCCCCGGAAAAAGGACCTTTAAATGTGAAAAAAAAGGATTTTTTTAAAAAAAAAAAGGGGCCGAAAAAAGGGAAGGGAAAACAAAGAAGGGGTTTTTTTAAGAAAAAAAAAAAAAAAATTGTTTTTTAAAAAAAAAAGAAAAAAAAAAAAAAATTTAAAAAAAAAAAAAAAATTTTAAAAAATTATTGGGGAAAAAAAAAAAATAAAAAAAAAAAAAAATTTTATTAAAAAAAATTATTTTGGGGGGGTTTTTAAATTTGGAAAAATTTTTTAAAAAAACAATAAGGGGTAAAATTAAAAATTTTTTAAAAAAAAAAATTATTTTAAAAAAAAAAAAAATTAAAATTTTAAAAAAAAATTTTGAAATTTAAAAAAAATTTATTTTTAGAAAAAAGAAAAAGAGAAAAAAAGGGGGGGGGGGGAAAAAAAGAGGAAAAAAAAAAAGAGAATTTAAAAAAAGTTAGAAAAAAAAGAAAAAAAGGGAAAAAAAAAAAAAAAAATGGAGAAAAGAGAAAGGGTTTACTTTTTTAAAAAAAAAAAAAGAGAGAAATTTAAAGAAAATAAAAAAAAAAAAAAAAGAAAATAAAAAAAAAAAAAAAAAAAAAAAAAA
>NC_051412.1:38628293-38628396 GCF_015228065.2 Penaeus monodon
TGAAACAAGGACTCTTAACTTATGGTCGACTAAAATATGTTTTTATTTCTTTAAGGATCAAGTGGCTGCCTGACAAGACGAACGGCGCCACAACAAACCCGAG
>NC_051412.1:38628722-38628977 GCF_015228065.2 Penaeus monodon
GAAAAAAGAAATACAGAGAAATAAAGAGGAAAAATCATAAAGAGAGAGAGAAAACAAACAAAGCAGAATTACTAAGAAAATGTTCACGAAAAACGAAAGAAAACGAGAGTCACTGAACACTGATTTTGTTCACTTTTAACTTTTTAACTTTTAACTGCCTGACGACATAAATGAATCGGCAATGTGCTCCGTGTTATCTTGATTCTTATTTCAAGAAACTGTTTGTAAAAGAGAGAATCTGATATGTAAACACTA
>NC_051412.1:38629502-38630625 GCF_015228065.2 Penaeus monodon
GGTAGTGTTGTGAGGGCGTCACGCCGAGGCTCTCGCGTCTAAAAGAAATAACGATGGGCGGGTGGGGGGGAAGGGGGGAGGGGGGAGGGGTGGGGGAGAGGGGGGAGGGATGGGGGAGATGGGGGAGGGGGAGGGGGGGGAGAGGGGGAGGGGAGGGGGGAGGTTAAGAGGAGGGGGTTGGGGATAAGGGGAGGAAGTTGGAGTAAGGGGAGGAGGTTGGGAGTAAGGAGAGATAAAGGGTAGGGGGGTTGGGGGTTTTGGGTAAAGGGAGGGAGTCGCAGCTAGGGGAAGTGGGTTAAGAGGCGGGGGTTGGTGGGGGAAGGAGTGGAGATTGAGGAAAAGAAGTCAGGGATGGCGGGGAGGGACGGGGGGTTAGGAGAAGAGAGGGGTTGGGGGTTGGAAATGAAGGGTTAAAGTTAGCAATGGAGAGATTGGGGTTGACGTGAAAAGGTGGGTGGGCGTGGGGAAGGGGTGGGGGACCTGGGGAAAGGGTTGGGGACTTGAGGAAGGGTTGGGGGAGCTGGGGAAGGGTTTGGGGACCTGGGGACGGGATTGAGGACCTGGGGAAGGGGTTGGGGACATGGGGAAGGGGTTGGAGACCTGGGAAGGGGTTGAGGGACCTGGGAAAGGGGTTGAGGGACCTGGGAAGGGGTTGGGGGAGCTGGGGAAGGGGTGGGGGAGCTGGGGAAGGGGTTGGGGACATGTGGAAGGGATGGGTCTGGCGGAGAGAGGTTAGGAATGGTGGGCAGTGGTGGTTGCCGTGGCAGAAGCGATGGTGGCAGAGATGGTAGCGGTAGGTGATGGGAAAAGTAGTGAAAGGGTGGTCCTGGTAGTGGTGATAATGATACCAGTTGTCATTATAAAGGAAGTGGCAATGGTAGGTGGGGGGGGGGTAGGTAGGTAGTCCAGTGTCCATGGTAGCGTGGTCGTGGTAGCAGAGTGGTAGAAAGGGGGTTAGCAGGGTGGCAGTAGTAGCAAGTACAGCAGCCTTAGCGTCTGTATTTTTACTCTGAGGCTAAAACCGCTTTGCTCCTCCTCAAGAAACGTTGGGTATCTGACACCTGGCTGTGGTAGGGTTCAATTCAAAACAGATCATAAGGTTTTCAGGGTTCACCATCTTCAG
>NC_051412.1:38630866-38630972 GCF_015228065.2 Penaeus monodon
GCTTGCTGCTGTGAAGGACAGAGAAAGAGGAATCTCAAGGGAAGTATAAAATTAAGGACATTGCACTGTAAAGATTATTATTTCTTAAAGTTTGTTATTTTTAGTT
>NC_051412.1:38631176-38631319 GCF_015228065.2 Penaeus monodon
TGATCCTCAGAGTAATTCTTCACAAATCATAAAAAACAGAGTACAAACAACCCTCACACACACAAGCAAGCAAGCAAGCACATTTCAACATCAGCACTTGATTTGTCTTAAGATTTTGTCCAAAGTAGTTAGAAGCCAAAACG
>NC_051412.1:38631644-38631781 GCF_015228065.2 Penaeus monodon
AATTCACTCGTTTTCCCTTCTCTCTGCCTCCACGTCGCTCTCTGGCTTGCCACCCAGTATCCAATAACCTCACTTTTGTCCGTGTGGATAAACAGCTTAAGTGAGATGTATGTCTTATCAACAGAAATAAAGAATTG
>NC_051412.1:38632221-38632680 GCF_015228065.2 Penaeus monodon
TAAGAGGAAGACGCAAAAGCAGACACACACACACGCACGAACACGGCCACTCGTCATAGGGTCATTTATCACCTTGGGCAAATAATATCTTCCTTATAGTTTAATACGACTTAAATGAACCTAATAAATCGAGCAAGATATCACACGCTGTTCAATAGACAAATTGTGACAGCTTGCGTCACAAAGCTAGAATCAAGGTGGACATTGCATCATTGCATGAAATCTGATGTAACAATCGGAGGGGACTGTATGCATATAGTCACAGCTGACTTCTAAAGAACGACTCGAAAGTTGCACAAGTTCATTCTCGATGTAAGTTAATTTATTCCAGTGAACCATGACGTCATCGATATTTCTAAATGACTTCACTCAAAGTTTTATAATTTTGGGTTTTGGTTTAGCCCATGTTATCCCCTTTTACTTTCTCTTTAGGTGTCATTTTCCTCCTTATTAAATTGA
>NC_051412.1:38632698-38632972 GCF_015228065.2 Penaeus monodon
GGGGGTCATTTTCCCCTTCCTTCCTATTTCCTCGAGAGATTTATTTCTTGCAGACTTGTCAACGCCCTTTTTTCTCTTCATTTTCCCCTATAATTGTTCACATGTTTCCCCTTTCTTCCACTTTTTTCCCCTAAGACAATGCGATTTTCCCCCAAAAAATGACAGGAGGGCGCAGCCTGTGGGAGTCTGTCTCGACCTGTAACTGTTGCTGAGTAACGAGATATTTTTATAATCAGATGAACCTCGTGGAGACTCGAACTGTCACAGCTGTTGC
>NC_051412.1:38632994-38633851 GCF_015228065.2 Penaeus monodon
GGCTTAGACGTCAGCTGAGCGATGGACCAGCAGGGGAAAATGAACCATATGGCGCTCTATGACAAAGGGCGTTAATAGCACACTTGCCATCGACGCACGGAGATCCCCCTGGACGGTGACTGACAGATGGCATGAGTTGAGACACCGCCACCTGCCACGTCTTCTGCAGGTACCTTACTAACACCTGCTGAGAGATAATCGTTGACGTGTTTGTCTGTGTAACTTATGCTTGATGACGGCATCCGTCGGGAAGCCAATCTTACTAGTGTTTACAAAACGCCCATCGCATCTACACAGACATGCTGTACATCCGTATTTACACCAGCGTACTGTATATATGTATGTGCATCAACGTATTGTACATATGTATGAGCACCGGACTGTACAGTATACACATGGACCTACACCGACGTTCTGTGCGTATGTACGCACAACAATGTTCTGTATATACGCATATACACCAGCTTACTGTATATAAGTGCACCAGGTACCAACCAGGCCACAGGGAAAATAGAACGCTATGCTTGTAACGACACATCCCGAGAGGGTCGAGTCGTGAGCTTAATCCTCATAAGAGACGCATCAACACTACATGAAATCAATGGCAATTTCTCTTCCCTTTGCTAAATTATTGAGAAGGAAGGAACGCAGCGGATACAGAACTTTGCTCCTCGACTCATCACAGTTTAATGGGAGGGAACGTGTCAGCTGATGCAGGTAAAAGACCTCAAGCCGGAGGGAGGAGAGTGTACCTGGCCAAGAGAACAAGTAGGTAGAGGCGACGGTGTGTGTCACCTGGTAGGGTGGGGACAAACTTGGCACGGGGCGGTCTGGGCTCCCGGTGAGTGGGCTGCTGG
>NC_051412.1:38634649-38634794 GCF_015228065.2 Penaeus monodon
CGCCGTAACAGAAGCTGGGAAGGGGGGCCATATTTAGTGTCCCTCCTACGCCCGGACGCACATTGTTGGCACGCCCACCCGCTGAGGGGCGCGGGAAGGACCTAGCGGGCACTGGCAGGACCCGGGCCAGGCGCGACCATCATGG
>NC_051412.1:38635638-38635729 GCF_015228065.2 Penaeus monodon
AAGCACCGCCTCCAAATCTGTCCCCGCTGACACACGCATTTACATCCAGTGAGCGAACCCATCTGAAACTCCTTTCCCACGTTCATTAAGG
>NC_051412.1:38635756-38635909 GCF_015228065.2 Penaeus monodon
GTGTCTGCATCTCACCCTTCACTCTGCCTTTACCATAAATAGTTTCAATTTCTTAATCTCTCGGCGAAAATAGGCGTTTAATAGGAGGTTGTCAACGGACTGTCATTATCTGGAACTGAAAATAATGCCTTAAGAGGATAAAAAAAAATGTAT
>NC_051412.1:38635965-38637364 GCF_015228065.2 Penaeus monodon
GATGAAAAATGAAATAAAAACTCATAACAAAAGACGAGGGGAAAGTTTCAACAAATGCTGAATACTGCGCCGTCTTATTTACAGGCTGAGAGATCATATCTTTAAACCTGATCCCATAATGTAGGATCCGGCGTCGTCAAAGAGGATCAGCAGACATAATATAGGATCGGAAGTCATAATCCAACATCCACGTCATAGATAACTCGCAAAACCACCACAACGCGACGGCAGGAGTTATTTTTTCTTCCTCTTTTTTATATATACACAAGGTCACTGAGTCCGAATTCGGTTCAAAGGTCGGGAAACAATAAGGATTTATGGGTGACGGGACGAAGTCTTTTAAAACAGATGATGAACGCGGCAGCCGAGGGCCTGACAACCAGACGCGACTCGGCTTGACCGCGAAAGGGTGTCGCTTGACCCTTTTTCCACCTCCTATATCGTGTTCACAGGCAGGGGGACTCGCTATGCTCTTATTACCCGTGATGGAGGCCGCGGGAGAGAATACGAAGTGTATTTGACATCAGTTGAACGTCGGGAGTAACGCAAGGCAGCCGGAGTAACGCAGAGTGGTCATAAACTTCTTCTACCTCGCCTCTCCCTCCCACCGTGCTCTGGTTATGTATTAATCACTCCCCATTTCACCTGATACTGCCTGCCATTGTAATGTTTGGCGTGCCTACCCACCGCTGAAGTCCGTCGTTACATGAAGAATGCCCGTTAAATCATAAAAAAGGGTTACGCAAAACAACAAATGGGTCACAGCTTGACAGGAAGCAACGTAGGGAGTATAAGAGATTTTTTGAGAGGTATCTGTACCAGGAAGGCATATTAAGAGCCTCAGGCGCCGAGAGTAAGAATAAGAGTAACGCAAGGTAACTGAAGTAACGCTGAGTAATGGAGATACCACGGAAGGAATACTGGTAACGCTAAGAATAAGGAAAAAATAGAGTAACGCTGAGTAACGGATGGACGTCCTAGGAAGTATCATCATGGGCAGGTCATACCAGGTAACACCAGGAGTAACGCAAAAGTCGCAAGAGAGAGGGTGGGGACCAGGAAGATGGTGGGTACCAAGACGAACCGGTTACTCAGTGAAGGTCAGGAGTATATCTCAGGTCAACGAACCTGTTGCGCAGCGGTGAGAGCTTTGCAGGAGTACCGAATGGGCAGCGCTTGCCAAGGTTATGCCTGCGTGTAGGATGCCCTCGGTATGACGGTGGGGGGGAGGGGTTAGTGTGTGATCTTCGGTGTACGCCTTAATGCAAACGTTGATACACATGGGTGCTGCAACAGGGGGCACACTCACTCTTACATAAGCGATGGTCGGCATAAGGGTACGCAACACGTGCAAATAGAGATACATACAAAGGAGGGTATGTAGACATTTGAAGCAGAA
>NC_051412.1:38637583-38637660 GCF_015228065.2 Penaeus monodon
CTCCACTTAGAGTACGCAGGTGGACGCAAATGATCGCTGATACCGTGATGGAGGCAAAGTTAGAATAATGCGTTTGT
>NC_051412.1:38639481-38639553 GCF_015228065.2 Penaeus monodon
TCGAATGGTGACTCACTTCAACCTGGCAACCTCAGTCGAGTCTCAGGCTATTACTAATCTCCAAGGCAGCTG
>NC_051412.1:38639928-38640461 GCF_015228065.2 Penaeus monodon
TTCCCTTTTTTTATGGCCCTCCTCCTCGCCTCTTGCTTCTACCCTCCCCTTCCCTTTCCCTTAATCTGCTCGCTCTTCCCCATTCTCTTCCCCTACTCTTCCCCTTCCCACCTTCCCCTTACTCATCACTTCCTCCCACCCCCACCTTTCCCCTCAGTTGCTCTTCTTCCTCCTCTTCCCCTCCTCTTTCCTCCCCTCCCCTTAGCTTCCTTCCTCTTCCCCCATCTTCTTCTGCCTTTCCTCTTCCCCTTTTCTTTCCCCTGTTCAGCTTCCCCTTCTAATGCTTCTACCCCCTCTCCCCGTCCTCCATTTCCCTATTTCTTTCTGTCGTATTCTCTTATATTCTCATTTTCCTTCTTATTCCTCCCTTTCACCTCACCTTCTTCCTCTTCCCCTCTCCTTAGATTTTCCGCTTCGTTCTCCTCCTTACCTTTCCTCTCATCTCTCTAGCTTCCCTTACTCTCCTTGTCTCTCTCCCCCTCCCTCCTCTTACCCTTTCCCCTTCTCCTACCATTCCCCCATAAAGTCAGCCT
>NC_051412.1:38640963-38641298 GCF_015228065.2 Penaeus monodon
TTGACCCAGAGTGGCGCAAACCGAGAACCACCAAAGATGACACCAAAGATGACAGACAACTCCCTAACTTTCAAATTACACTTGGCACGTGGCGCGACGGGGGGACAGGTTTGGTGACGCAGCAAATGACAGAAAAAAAAAAAGGATGGTGACGGCGAAGTGTAACCCATCCAGTGACACAGAGAGTGACAGCTGGTAACAGATCTGACATTGACAATGGAGAGAAATGTTGGAAGTGTTCCGTCGACTCAAACTGTCATTTGGATGTGCTTCTGAATACTTCATTTGGGATGAGAATCACATTAGGCTGATTCGGGACTGTGGGCTGGCGTGGC
>NC_051412.1:38642329-38642445 GCF_015228065.2 Penaeus monodon
CAGCGAAGGAACGATATAACCCGGGGCCTAAGACACACGCACCTTAGATAGCGTGTTGGTCGAGGCAATTAAAATAAAGGGAAGTGGGGGGGGGGGTTGTATGGGCAAGGAGGGGA
>NC_051412.1:38642523-38643673 GCF_015228065.2 Penaeus monodon
CAAATAGAAAGGGGGAGAGGAGGAGGGTGGAATAAGAATGGCGTGGGGTGTGGGATGTGGGGGGGGTTGGGGGGAGAGGGGAGGTTCTGTCCGTGAGGGAAGGGGCGGAAAGGAATTGGAGGAGAAAGGGGAAGAAAAAAGGGAGGAAAGGGAAGGATGGGGGAGGGGAAAGAAGGGGAGGAGGGAGGGAAAGGAGGGAGGGTGGATAGGTGAGATGGCGGGGGGGGTGAGGGGGGAGGGTGTGACAGGAAAATACAGCCGGAGAAGAAGAGAGACGAATAAGAAGAAAGGAAAAGAAAAAAAGAAAGTAGGGAAAGAGAGAGGAGGGGAGGAGAGGAGGGAGGGACCAAGACAGAGTAGACAGAGAGAGGGAGAGAGGAACGGAGGGGAGGGAGAGGAGGGAACAGAGGAAGGCCGTGGAGGGTGGGTGGGAGGGAGGGGCGGAGTAGTTGCAGGTGGGGAGAGGAGGGGGGGAGGAGAGGAAGGGAGGGTATGGAGGGAGAGAGGGGGAAGGAGAGGAAGGGAGGGGGAAGGAGGGAGGGAAGAGAAGAAGGCGGCGCAGGTGAGGAAAGGAAGCATTGTGTGAGTACAGGTAGAGAGTTATATATATATACGCCGTCAGCAGCTAGGGGCCCTACATACTAGCAGCCCGTACTGTTCTTCCCCGCAGACAAAAACGCAGTGGGCATAACACAGGCCGGGTATTATGGGGCTGTGTTACGAGAGCTGCATCGTTGCTTAAGCGTGGGTATTATCATGGGGGAGGGTGCCATAGTTGCCATTGAGGAAGGTATGGTGTCAAGGGATCTGCATGGTTGCTATTTTTAGTTGTCATAGTGTGGGTAATTAGGTAGGGAGGTTATGGTGCCATGGGATCTGCATGGTTGCTATAATTAGTTGCCATGGCGTGGGTATTATGTTGGCGGGGTCTATGGCACCATAGGATGCACATGGGTGCTATACTTAGTTGCCATAGCGTAGACATTATCGAGGCGAGGGGGGGGGGAGCATCATTAGACGAAATGGTTAACAAGATTATAAAGATGATTTTTTTTTTTTTTTTACTCTATTAGTTATGTAATGACTGCTAAGAAAAGCTAGAAAATGAAAGAAAATGAGGAAGTCTAGAGGTTGATAATGTATAAAGGAT
>NC_051412.1:38644092-38644380 GCF_015228065.2 Penaeus monodon
AAATCTCCATTTACATTTTTCTCTCCGTACCATGTTGCAGCTTCTGTCAAGTGTTGCACAGATGATGTTTATTGCAAGTGCAACCGGGACTGTCGCCAGGATGACGCCAGTGGGGTAGAGCATTGTGCCAGGGTCTGTTGCATGAGTAGAATAACTGAGGTAGATTTGTGTTCAGTAACAAAAGTAGATTGAACATTAGTGACAGGGAAATTTTCTCTTGTTCACTAATAAGGATGTGTTAATTTACACCAAGGTTATGTTCGTGTTCAGACCCAAAGGTAAATCCGT
>NC_051412.1:38644401-38644488 GCF_015228065.2 Penaeus monodon
GTTGGTGTTTATGTATACAAGTAGATATATGTTCAAATGTATGTTCAAAATGTGTCTTGCTTTGATTGCTTCTCAAACATGATTTGA
>NC_051412.1:38645255-38645434 GCF_015228065.2 Penaeus monodon
GCTCCCATGACATTGCCGAGATTCCCTCCGTGTCGGCGTGTGTCTCAGCGGCTTCCTCGCGCCTTCAGATGCTTTCCTTATCGCGCAATCGATCGCTTGATAAGTCCTTTTTCTCACGGCGCTCCGAGGGAATGCTCGTTTCGCTGAAGAGCATAAGTGATAATTTTTTTTTTTTTTTT
>NC_051412.1:38646375-38646630 GCF_015228065.2 Penaeus monodon
TATGCGTGTGTGTATATACAGTTCAACTAGATCATTAACCTACAAGAAGCTTTCAACTCGAAAGGAACGCCCCATCTTCTCGAACCGAAAACTCACGGCCTATCATCCATTGCACCGTCTAGGGTGGGGGGGGGGGGTAGGAGGCTCCGTTGCTCGCGGGCGTGATGCGGTCGAGGGCGTGGGGTGAAATGCCAGACCACTATTTACAGTCAGTGAGATGGGTACAGCAACTGGGGAATGCATTGTTGCAAGGCT
>NC_051412.1:38646655-38647238 GCF_015228065.2 Penaeus monodon
GTGTGTGGCTGGCACTAGGAATGCCCGGTTATGTTGGTACTTGTCGCATTCGGTTATGTAGGCACTTTCGTCTGTTATGTTGGTGCCTGCTTGTGTTGTGATGGCACTTGTCTCCGCTAATTTGGTGCTTGTCGAATTCGGTTGTGTTGGTGCCTGTGCCCTGTTATGCTGGTACGTGACTGCAGCGTGATGTGTACTTGCTGAACCCTGTTACGTCAAGATCTGTTGTTGTTTTGCTTTTTATGGTCTGTTATATTGGGACCTGTTCGTGTTGCTGGGACCCTTCCCTGTTGTCCTGGTGTCTGTCTGTGTTATGGTGGTGTTTGTTGAACTTAGCTGTCGTGATACAAACTTGGTCTTATTGGGACCCAGCTCTGTCATGTTGGTTTTCTGTGTTGGTTCCTGTTTGTGTTTTAATGGTAACCGTTTCTATATCCTTTGTTATGGTAAACCATGCTATGGTGGAACGTTTTTTTTTCTTTGCTTTTATTTGGCCATTGGGCTTGTAGCGGCTCTTTTTAACCTGATAACTGTCCTTGCTGTGTTGGTATCTGCATGTGTCATGTGGTACTTGGTAAACGCT
>NC_051412.1:38650586-38651419 GCF_015228065.2 Penaeus monodon
GTACTAATCAACTAATCTCCCAATCAAATCATCAGTCTGCCAATTTGTATTTACATATCCACCTGTTTATATTCCTAATTTATTTTCTTCTTCTTATGTAAACAACACTTTACTTTTCTATTGCTGTTCTTTCACACGTTTCATAATACCAAATCCAAGGTGCCTGCAACTCTCTATGGAAATGCAAGACGCAGGACAACCACACCAATCCGTTGCAACAGAGGAGATCAACAATGCAACCCCTTCGCTCGGTCTGAAGCAAAGCGGCTGCAGGGTTATCGAGTCAGCGTAACCGATTCATATAATCCCTGTAGGATAATCCCCTCTGTAGGATGCCGTCGATCAACTTCGTAGGAAGTATTTCATTCTCTTCACAGGATACAGTTAATCCCCTTTGCAGGATACAGTCAGCCTCCTTCGCGTGATGCACGAACCGCCTCTGTAGGATCCAGTTAATCTCTTCTGCAAGAGGCAGTCGATCCCTCCGCAGGATACAGTTAGCGTCCTCAGCCCTTTCCCGAGCCCGGCAAGGAGTCCCTCGGCAGGCTGGAGTGAGTCAGCCGGCTGGCCGAGGGGAGGCAAGGTCATGGCGAACACCTGTGGCGGGCGGGGAGTCAGGTGCGCGGCGCCCACACCGCCCGCCGCCCCAAATAGGCGACGCGGTCCTCCGGAGCCTTGGAGCGGCACGTGTGGCATACGCGGGGCGGCCGCTACCCAACATAGCGGTGGCCGGGCGCCTCCCTCGCCGCCCTCTCCCACGCCGCCGCGCCGCTCCGCTCGCACGCCCAATAAGGCCGCCTCATCTGGATCCCGCCTCCCCCTCGCCCCTCTCA
>NC_051412.1:38651455-38651563 GCF_015228065.2 Penaeus monodon
CCCTCCACCGCCATCAGCCCTGGAACTGGACGAAAGAGCGTCCCCGCCCTGCCTCTCTGCGCCGCCCGCGCGCCCTGCCGGGATGCTGCTCGCGCGCCTGACCCCTTT
>NC_051412.1:38651944-38652267 GCF_015228065.2 Penaeus monodon
ACGCACAGTGTCAGTCTACTGTACGTGACCCCCAGTGCTGCCTGCCTGCTGCCAGACCTTTCTTCGCTCTCGATCTCTCTGCTCGAACCTGTTATCTGTATCTCATGAATGATGCTTTAGATTTTATGGAGTTTTCGTCTATGCAGATTTTGCCTAGCACGTGCGTGTATAGATATATAAATATACAAAAGGTAAATAAGCAGAAATGTGTAACTGTATCTAGGTTTATAGTATATCTGCTATGCATCTGTGTCAGTATCGATATCTGTCTATGCGTACATGTACTGAATATGAATATGATAAACATAATAACATATCACGCA
>NC_051412.1:38652556-38652866 GCF_015228065.2 Penaeus monodon
AGTACAACACAATATAACACATTATATGACACACAACCAACGGCATCTTAAACACCCATACCCGCGTGTGTTAAGGGCGCCTCTGACCCTTTGTCTCTGCCCTGATTAGCGAGCTCGAAGTCCCTGATGGCTTTGCTCCGCCGAACACTTGACTCAGGGCAAGCGGCCGATTTAATTTCACGCCAAGTTTTACCGTCGGTGAATTCCTAACGATGGTAGCACGTGGCGTCGTTGTCTCTCGAGGATGAACCTACGTGAAGCTTGAGAAATCAAGATGGATAGCTCTGTTTTAGAATGATGAAAGGGAGAC
>NC_051412.1:38653139-38653246 GCF_015228065.2 Penaeus monodon
TGTTCTTCGTGGATATCTTTCCCCCCGCATGATTTATGATGTAAACATAGTCATGTGACATATGATTACTGTAAGATGTTATCTTAATAATTTTTATTTTACGAGGG
>NC_051412.1:38653324-38653615 GCF_015228065.2 Penaeus monodon
TCTCTTTGTTTTCTATACACTTTCCCTTTTGCTTGGTTTGCTCTGTTTTCCGGTCAATTTGGGCCTCAGGGTATTCATATACCACTAAATATCACTACCCGTGTTATATCCACAATCTCTTAATTGCAATGCTAAGACTGTACCTCGGCCTGATATTCTACTGAAAGTAATTTTTGTGATAAATCATTTGCTCGGGAAATGTAGAGCCATTGTGTGTTAATGCAATGAAGGACAGTTTTCCATTATATTGAATATTGCGATATTGTAATAGGGTCTGGGTTTGTCAGACTT
>NC_051412.1:38653896-38654032 GCF_015228065.2 Penaeus monodon
GTATCCCAACCTTTCTCGTTCTGTAGCCCCCGACCAATATATAACCAATCTATAACAATCAATATATAACAATATATAACCAATATATAACAATCTCCATGGCCCCGTTCAGTTTCTGTCAGTTATTACTAGTTAT
>NC_051412.1:38654130-38654199 GCF_015228065.2 Penaeus monodon
CAGTTTTATTCAGTATTATTTGAGTTCATAATTTTCATATTGTTCCATGGCCCCGCAGGAAGTAGAGGC
>NC_051412.1:38654434-38654669 GCF_015228065.2 Penaeus monodon
TATTCATTTGGTAGTTGTTGCAGTCCGTACTGGCCGCTTTTGTAAACAAACTGAGGGCTCTGTCGTTTGCTGTTACTATTGCTATCCCTCTTGTTTATCCACTATCTTTAATATCTGCTTTGAACAATTTGTGAATTTCTTAGCGTCCTTATCTTATCAAATTATTCTTGCCTTTTAGAAACTGATCATATTTCTCATTTTTCTATCTTTTTGTGATGTACAGTACAGCTTACCA
>NC_051412.1:38654756-38654921 GCF_015228065.2 Penaeus monodon
TACCGTTATGATCAAGAATCGAAGTGTAAACTGTAAGGTATTGCCGTCAAATAGCCAACTGAGCCTAAGACTTCATTTCGTCGTCATGGCAAGGTGAAGCTTGCAACAGATGACGGGACTAGACTCACCTTTAAAAAGAAAAAGCAAAAAAAAATGGGATATTTG
>NC_051412.1:38654986-38655386 GCF_015228065.2 Penaeus monodon
GACACATAATATACACAAATCTTCAGAGTATAATGATATCGCTTTTGTTCGAATCTTTTGCCTTCCTCTCCATCAGCAACATGCAAATATACTCCTACAAACGAATAAAAAAATGATTCGGACTGTTGCATGACATGTAATTGAGAAAATAGATTTGCAAACAAAATATGAAAAGGGGGAATCAAAAGTGGGGTTTGGGGTTTTTGGGGGGGGGGGTTTGTCATTGTGTTTGTTTGATGTGGTGGGGTTGGGTTGTTTTGTTTGTTGTTTTGGTTTTTTGTGATGGGGTTGTTTGGGTGTGGGTGTGTTGGTTTTTTTGTTGTTGTGTTTTTTGTGTGATTGTGTGGGGGGGGGTTTTTTTGGTGTTGTGTGGTGGTTTGTTGGGGGGGTTTGGGGGTGG
>NC_051412.1:38655756-38655904 GCF_015228065.2 Penaeus monodon
ACTTCCATGCCCCGTTCTGTAGACATATTATAATAGTAATGAAATTGTAATGGTGCACTATTATAGGCAAGAAAACTTACGAGAGATTCAATTGTAGGTGAGATAAAATTCAGTTTTATCAGTATTATTGAGTTCATAATTATAGTAG
>NC_051412.1:38656430-38656650 GCF_015228065.2 Penaeus monodon
TATTCGTTTGGGGGTTGTTGCAGTCCGTATCTGGCCGCTTTTGTAAACAAACTGAGACTCTGTCGTTTTGCTTGTTTACTAGTTTGCTTATCCCTTCCTCTGTTTATCCACCTATTCTTTTAATATCTGCTTTGAACCAATTTCGTGAATTTCTTAAGCGTCTCTTGTATCTTTATCAAATTTATTTCTTGCCTTTTAGAAACTGATCATATTTTCTCCA
>NC_051412.1:38656855-38657043 GCF_015228065.2 Penaeus monodon
CACGTTATGATCCAATGAATCGAAGTGTACTAAACTGTAAGGTAATTTGCCGTCAAGAAATTAGGCCTAACTGAGCCTAAGACTTCATTTTCGTCGTCATGGCAACGGTGAAGCTTGCAACAGATGACGGAGACCTAGACCTCACCTCTTTAATAAAGAAAAAGCAAAAACAAAAAATGGCATATTTG
>NC_051412.1:38657134-38657394 GCF_015228065.2 Penaeus monodon
CGCAATATCTTTCAAGAGATATAAATTGATATCGCTGTTTGTTTTCTGAATTCTCTTTCGTCCTTCCTCTCCACTCATGCAACATGCAACATATACTCACTACAAACTGAAATAAAAAAATGTATTCGGACTGTTGCACTGACCATGTAAATATGAGAAAATAGATTTGCAACAAAATATGCATGGCGGCGGAATGCAAAATGTTATTCAGTGATAGAGGTTTAAAGTGGAATGTACTGTAAAAACTACTTGAAATTACC
>NC_051412.1:38657752-38657839 GCF_015228065.2 Penaeus monodon
GCCATAAAAATGTCATATTTCGGAGTGTGTTTTGCAATAAATTTAATCTCTACTATAGCGAACACTCGTAAAAACATCCCACTAAGG
>NC_051412.1:38657946-38658203 GCF_015228065.2 Penaeus monodon
TGCAGTTATTTTCTAAAAACCCAAAATTCATTCTGCATCTGCACTGCATTATTTCATTCTCTTTTAGATCAATAATGAAAAAAAAAAACATCCGTGAAATATGTAAACACTTTGTTCCACTGCAATTGAAAAAAAAATCCGATAACAGATACGAATAAAAATAATATAAAAAATACAATAACAGACATGGCAATAAAGATGATAAATTGGATCTCATAAATCATGAAGTTTATTTTCCCGCAATCCTTACACACCTG
>NC_051412.1:38658672-38658784 GCF_015228065.2 Penaeus monodon
CTCGGCACGCTTTGATTTGCCGATTTCCCATTGATTATCACCTTCATCGAAATTAATTAACAGAATCCAGTCACCAAAAGCTACACGGTGATTAATAAACATAATTAGGAGC
>NC_051412.1:38658803-38659432 GCF_015228065.2 Penaeus monodon
GCTTATGTTCGCTCTCAGATCTAATTTCGCGATACACATAGAGAACCTTTTTTTTTTTCAATCTCAATTTTTTTTTTTTTTTTGCGTGGTTTTCTTTTCTTTTCTTTTTCTTCTATCTCTCCGATTCTTTTTTATTTTTTTTTCTAGTTTCCTTTTTTTCCCTCATCTGTCCTTTGTTCTTTTTTTCTTTCTTTTCAGCGTTTTTTTTTTTTTAATCTTTTCCTCTCTTTATTTCTTTTTTCACTACTTCATTTTATTTGTATTTTTCTACATCTTCATCTTCTTTTCATTTCATTTTCTTTCTTCATCTCCGCATCTTTTCTTCATCTCCTTTTCTCTTTTCTTGTTTCTCTCTCCCTTCTTTTCTCCTTCCACTTTTGGTACGTCATTATCTTTTTTCTATGCCTCTTCTGTCTTTCATTTTCTCTAGTTACATCATCATTATTATTATCATCATCACCTTTCTTCATCTTTTTTATATCGACAAAAAATCATATCATTTCTCCCTCGGCAATCTTTTAAATAACTTGACACGTCACTCAAGCTTTTAAGACAAACCGTAATCAGATGTTTATCCTGCATCATTATCCTACCTCACTATTATCACTAATGAGAAGGGACGTGGGCGT
>NC_051412.1:38659463-38659751 GCF_015228065.2 Penaeus monodon
GGCTCTTCTAAGCTGATATGGGCGGCGGTTAGCGTGGGCGGGTGGGAGACGTGATCAATGGGGTGAAGAGGTTGTGGGCGACGGTTGAGGAGATTGTGGGCGGTCCAAGCGAGGGGTTGTGGGCGGCGGTTGAAGCATTGTGGGCGGATTCCAAGGCGGGGGTTGTGGGCGGGGGGTTGGAAGGCATGGGGGCAGGATTCAAGGCGGGGTTGTAGGCCGGGTGAACTATTGTGGCGTACTCCATACGAAGGGATAATGTGGAGGGTATGAAGATTGTGGGAGATTCAA
>NC_051412.1:38660234-38660320 GCF_015228065.2 Penaeus monodon
ACCCCGATAACCCGAAATAGCCAAATGACCTCTCCGGATGACGAAGAGCGTGGAAGGAGGAATCCGAGAACAGTGTGGTGGGGGGC
>NC_051412.1:38660366-38660431 GCF_015228065.2 Penaeus monodon
AAGGGCGCGGAGATAATGAGATCGGAACGAAGATGAACGAGAAGTCTGAAGATGGACAAGAGAAT
>NC_051412.1:38661103-38662345 GCF_015228065.2 Penaeus monodon
CTTCAAGCAAGAGATCACTTTTATATACATAACACGTAATAAGTTTTTTCATTAAGTTTGGTTTTAGTGAGGTAGAAAATACAGTAATGTCATTCAAGTATGTTTGAGATATTCTTTTTATATTATAAATACCCCCAAAAAAGGGTTCAGTCAACTCTAGGCTTAACAAATTTGAAGATACACTTCCAGACTGTAGAGTAATTTGAAATTTTAGTTTTTGCTGATTTTAAAATGAATGAATTTGCAATTTTCAACTATATAACCGCTTCAAGTAATAGGATGGAAGGGGTTGTGCATTGGGAAGAGAGTCCGTTCACCATTGTAATAGCTAAATGTTTATTTCTCTCTTCTGTTTCCATTCATTCACAACTTCTAACGTGCTTTCCCCCATGCAGGAGGTCGTATATTGCATTCCAGATGTTGCAACACCCAGTTCTTGCATGAGAGTTGCCTGTTGCCTCATGCATGTGGTGTCGACGTCGCATCCATGCAGATTTCAGCCTCGGGACTTGGGTGTTTTCCTTCCCAAAGGCGGGATATATATGTTTTATTGTCGGGGCGTCCTCCCGAGGTCGTAGTAAACATGTTTTGAAGCTACGGGCGTGTTTCTGCCGGGCCAGCGAGGGCGTGCACACACCAAGGGCGCGTTTCTGCCTGTGTTCTCGCCTGTTTAGGGCAGCCAGGCGTGTACCAGAGGGTGCTGGCCTTTGATTATGTTCTCACCAATGAGCTGTGAGAGTTCGAGGGAGCTTAAATACATATGGCCATCATTTATTATTACTTGTCTTTCTCTTAGATTTTATTTGAGGTTTCCCGTATGCATAAATTTTGTATAACGGCGGCATTCTTTGACAGACTAAGTGACATTTTAGGTAAAATCAAAATATATTAACCCCGCGCCCCCTCGTGAACCGCAACAGGTGCAAGGCCCCACCGCAAAGACGGGTATTCATTCATTCTCTGGCCTTTCTGTGAAGCCGACTTTCAAACACGAAGCAAAACAAACAATCGTGTTGCCTTTTCGTTCGTCTGTCAAACGTTCCCAGTTAAAGATCCATCGCTTTCTCCACGGTGCCCAGCGTCGCCCCTTGTTGCGAACGAACGCGTCCCTTCTACGGGGTCGCGTTCGTTATGGTCACTCTTCAATCTCCTCTTACGGTCGCTCTTCCATCCAGCGCTCCCGCCGCGTCTTTCGCATCATCGCCAGCTGTTCCTTTCGCCCAACCTCTTTTTTACCTTTTA
>NC_051412.1:38662427-38662547 GCF_015228065.2 Penaeus monodon
ACCATTCATAGTTCTTTTTCTCTAAGTCGAATAAGTTATTTCACTGTTTGTTGGGTTCAGGAATACGTAGGACCAAAATCTGGTTATTCTTTCCGATCAACACTGTTTGGAAACAATAAG
>NC_051412.1:38663086-38663471 GCF_015228065.2 Penaeus monodon
AACCAAAAAAAAGATAAAAAGGAGACAGGCTATAAATATAAAAAGCCAAACATATCGACATATATTTTTCTCCATCTCCCCCCGAACGACGCAACCTGGTCACTCACCCATATCCTACAGGATTTCATATCAGACATTTGTAGCAGGGGAATGAAGAGTGGATCCTGCCCCGTCGCCGATCAGACCTGGCGTCCAAGAAAAGTCAAGTTGAACTGTCGTTGTTATTATTTCCTTGGGGGGGGGGGGTATTGAAAAAAAAAAAGGTCAGAATCAAAATCGGATTTGTATTCATCTAGGGGTTACTTGTTCGAAATAGGAATTTTTAAAAGGGAAAAGTAAGAAATATAATTTTAAAAGAAAATAGCTTTTTCACGAATGAAATAAC
>NC_051412.1:38663801-38664021 GCF_015228065.2 Penaeus monodon
ATTGTTATACCCTTACAGCCTTTTGTCAGCATATAAATCCTGCTCTGCATGAAAACAAATCCCGGCACTCATTTTCAACTCGAAATGGAAATAATCGAGCACAATACGAATATTTCTGCGACTGGATTTTCAACGCAGTCGCTCGCAGTTCTATTGTCAACGCGCGACGCTTGCTTGGGGAGAGGATTTAGCGCCTGCCGCGTCAGCTACGCTTTTTAGC
>NC_051412.1:38664730-38664847 GCF_015228065.2 Penaeus monodon
CCCTTAACAAATCAGTGTATTTTTCTTTTTAAATCAAAGAGATATTGGGGAAGGCGCGTTCACCTTTTCATTTTATGTAAATTCTTTTATCCTTGCTTATGAAATAAAAATCCGTTA
>NC_051412.1:38665817-38666064 GCF_015228065.2 Penaeus monodon
TTCCGCCTCAAAGGCCGCGTGCGATCCGGAAAGGCGAGGCCGCCCCCCCTGCGCCGCCCGGACGTCGCGAGCGTTGCAGGACCTCGCCGGCCGCCCACGCCTCCAGCTCCCGCCCGGCCCAGGAGGGTCCTCGTCTCCTTATGGGGCTCCTCGGGCCTTTCACCCGCCCGCCCTGCGCCCTTCATCTCTCGCCCGCGACTCTCTCTTCGCCCGCACGCCCACACTGCCCAGCGCGCCCGCAACCCTG
>NC_051412.1:38668786-38668874 GCF_015228065.2 Penaeus monodon
TTCGCCCTCCTAGACACCCTTGTTTGTGTCCCTTTTTTTGGCATTCATTTCATCTATGGCACTCTATTCACTCCGTTCTACACGGGAC
>NC_051412.1:38669665-38669946 GCF_015228065.2 Penaeus monodon
GTTCAAAGGAGTCATGAAAACATTGATTTACGTTTAGACTTCTAGACTGACATCAAGATCATACTATTTATCGAAATATTGATTTTTTAAAAACAGTCAAACGCGGGAGCATACATGAGCTTAGGAAAAGCATCTTAGAAATTTCAATAAAAAAACGACGGCGTGGCATCGTTATGTTAAACGTCCACAAACATGTTGGTGATGCTAATGAGGAGCTTTTTCCGTTAATTATTCGAAAAATGTTTCCATATCAAATAAACAGTTTTTACGTAGGTTTCTCC
>NC_051412.1:38671066-38671220 GCF_015228065.2 Penaeus monodon
CCACAACTGAACGAACTTTCGCCAAATGTCCTATACACTTGTGTATAACTGTAACTCTCGGCAAAAGTAAATGGAATAATTGTGTGGTGTATCTGTACACTAACACCCAAATGGCACGGAAAGCCTTTGTTATATGTTTTGGCGTAAAGATGTG
>NC_051412.1:38671466-38671927 GCF_015228065.2 Penaeus monodon
GGAACATATTCTCACTAGCGCAAACGTACGCTCACTTTCTCACGTACGCAAAATATTCCCACAGACAATTTTCTAAACACATAACATGCATATTCTTATATTCTCATGCACATATATCCGAGTATAAGATATTTATGCAGTGAAACTCTCTGCACAAACAATAACAACTCATAAACAGCAGATATATCCGTACTGATATATGCAAGAAGTTTTTTTTTTAAGCTCTAATCCACTTTCTGTATGAATGAATATCCCACTGAGATTTGTAAACACGATATTCACTCAGTACATAAAACATTTTTTTAAGCTGTATGCGAAAACGTGAAGATAAATTAAACTCTACTATTTAAAATGCTACAATAACTCTCTCTATTATTGCAAATTGTAGTAGTGCAGTTATGTTTACAGTAAGAATAATGAAATCAATCAGAAATTGTTTAAAGGATGTCAGTTGATAGGTA
>NC_051412.1:38672148-38672323 GCF_015228065.2 Penaeus monodon
GTGTTGAAAAAAAGGAATAAAGGGGAAAAGGATAGATGAGGGATGAATAGAAATAATAAAAGATGGCAGAGGTGGGTTGTTGGTGGGATCTGGCAGGAAATGTAACTTGCCTTTGTCTCTCTCTCTCTCTTTTTGCATGTAAGTATATAGGGTAGGGGTTTTGTGGGGTGTTATG
>NC_051412.1:38672987-38673154 GCF_015228065.2 Penaeus monodon
TTAAAATCACACATCTTAATAAACAAACAAAGCGTGATTATTAGACTCACCCAAGCATTATTACTTACCCGTTGTAGCAAAGGGGCAACTGCCATATACATAAAAAAACAAGAGTATGAACAAGATGAACAAGTTCTTTAGGTGAACATGGCACGAGATGAGATGCT
>NC_051412.1:38673444-38673519 GCF_015228065.2 Penaeus monodon
AGGGAGGAGAGTATGTTGTGGGAGTTTTTATTTTCTTTTATGGCCGTGTGTATGTGAGGCGGTTGTGTGTAAATT
>NC_051412.1:38674180-38674349 GCF_015228065.2 Penaeus monodon
CACCCCCCCCCCCTCTCATTTCATATTTTAACAGAATCTAATCCCCTATAATAATTCGAGTGTAAGTCTTTGGCACGTTTATATTTCGTGTTATCAAAAAGGCATCAAAAAATCCTTAGCTATACAATTTTGATATCACATTTCGCGCAAAATTATGATGGATTATATG
>NC_051412.1:38674390-38674672 GCF_015228065.2 Penaeus monodon
GCGATAGAAAATTTAAAACTGATTTTAATATATTCTTCGTGTGACTGACAGGTTGATGCTCATTTTTTTTTCTTATTTTCATTTTGTCTATAGTTGATTTTCATTTTGTCTATATTTCTCATTTTGTCTATATTTCTCTGTGTAATAGAATTAATTAGAACACAAAAAGGGGAGAGAAAGAAAAGGAGGAGGAGAAAGAAAAGGAGGAAGAGAGAGAAAAGGAGGAAGAGAGAGAAAATGAGAAGGAGGAAGGAAGAAGAAAAGGAAAAAGAAGAAAATAGG
>NC_051412.1:38674763-38675204 GCF_015228065.2 Penaeus monodon
CATTGGCTTTTTGATACAAAAAGAAAACAAAAAAGATACGTAACTCTCATTACGAAGGGAAGTTAATTATCAAATTGAAATAACATAAATTATCATGATTATCAATGACAAAAAATGGCGATTCACAAAGGTAAATGATTATGATAATGATAACTAAGACTTCATAACGATCATTATCACCGTTCCATTAACCATAACGTAAACAGTAACGATATTTTTAGAGATAGAGAGAGATAAAAAAAAAAACCACAAAAATCACAACGAACTTCACAACATGAGTAATAACAAAACAGGAATAAAACCCTTAAAAAAAATTAACATTTTAAACAAAACCCACAACATCTCTAACTCGAGTAGCATAAGAACATGAGTGCGCTGTCAACACAACCGAATTTGTCTACATCGAGATACATGAAGGTAAAACATGAGTCATAGTATTAA
>NC_051412.1:38675406-38675568 GCF_015228065.2 Penaeus monodon
TTTAAAGGGGGGGAATTTAAATGAAAAGGAAAATAAATCTTAAAGAAAGGGGAAGGAAAAATAAAACATAAAAAAGGGGGGGAAAGGGGGAAAAGGAGGAGGGAAAGAAAGGGGAATAAGGGAAAAGGGAAAGGAAAAGGGGGGAAAAAAGGGGGAGAAAGG
>NC_051412.1:38675886-38676608 GCF_015228065.2 Penaeus monodon
GCCGAAAGGCGGAACAGAAATAGACGAGAAAAAAATAAGACCTATATAATACCAAAGAAAGTGGGAAGTGGGAGAGAAGGCAAGAACTTGTAAGGACAAGGAGGGCAAGGAGCAAAGGGCAAGAGCAAGGCTTATGATGCCCCGACGCTGATGGAACACAGCGGGAGGGCAAGGGGAGGCGAGGGCAAGTCCGCGAGGGGAGGAGGAAGGGCGGAAGGTAGGGTCTAAGAGAGAGGGTGATGATTTTAAGGGGATAAGGAAAGGGGAGGAAGAGAGGGCGGAAGGTAGGGTCTAAGAGAGAGGGTGATGCTTTAAGGGGATAAGGAAAGGGGAGGAGAGGTCTAAGAGAAAAAGGCGATGATTTTAGGGGATAAGCAAAGGGAGGAGGAAGGGCGGAAGGCGAGGTCTAAGAGAGAAGGTGATGATTTTAGGAGCTAGGAAAGGGGAGGAGAGGACGAAAGATGAGGTCTAAGAGAGAAGTTTGATGATTTAAGGAGCTAAGGAAAGGGAGGAAGAGACAACGAAATGAAAGGTCTAAAAGAGAAGGGTGATGATTTAAGAGACGAAGGCGAGAGGGAAGAGAATAGAAAAAAAAGGGAGAGAAAAATAGATAGGAGGAGAAGGGAGGACTGGATAGGGTAGAAGACTAGAACAAAGAGAAAGGAACCAAAGGAAGAGAAAAGGCAAGAGAGAAAAGGGAAGGACAAGAAGGGTGGGGGATT
>NC_051412.1:38678423-38678680 GCF_015228065.2 Penaeus monodon
ATCCCCTTAACTATACACACACACAAGCAAGCAGGAAGCGACCCACCCCCGCTGCCCCACAAACGCCCCGTGCCGCCCCTGCAAGCGGGCGAGGAGGGCGGGCGGGGCAAGACCTGGGGTGCTAAGGAGAGGAGGGCACAGTAGGTAAGGGGATGAGAGGTCATGGGGTGGGCGGCCAGGTATCGGCACCCCGCTCCCCGCCCGCCGAGACCCCCGCTTCCAGACCCCAGAAGCAGCATCTCTGGCTGAGGGAAGGG
>NC_051412.1:38679691-38679976 GCF_015228065.2 Penaeus monodon
TCCCCCCCCCCCCCTCTTTTTTAAAACAAAAAAAAAGCCCTTTCACCTAAAAAAATTTTTTCCCTTTTTTTTTCCACATCGAACTATTTTTTAACATTGTCTGTTGGTGTTCTATCTTAATAGGATGTCTGCTGATGATCCGGGGATTGGCAAGGTTAAATTGCAAACGCCCTTTTGGGAAAATTTATGTAACCCCCGTTGCAACGATTCAAATGTGCGAAAATTTTTTAATGCAATTGAACTGCTGGGCGTTTAACCTGAAAACTTACCAATGCAGAATAAATT
>NC_051412.1:38680939-38681152 GCF_015228065.2 Penaeus monodon
TCTATCGAAATGAGGAAAAATTACAGCTCTTGCACAAAGACAGATTATTAGGGATGAGAGGCCGGTTAAGAGCGGGAGGGAGAGGAGTCAGGTAGAGGCGGCGAATGGGCGTAGGGGCGGTCAGGGTTATGGGCGTGTGTGGGTGGCGGGGTGGGGCAGGGTGCCCATCCCGTGAGGGTTTCTAGCTCCATTTTGCCTTCCTCTGCCTCTTAA
>NC_051412.1:38681706-38681843 GCF_015228065.2 Penaeus monodon
AACCCAACCATCATCAACCCAACGACAAACCAAGATTCTTAACATCGCGTTTCTCACGGCTCACCCAGAACACGTAAGGGTGGAGTGGGAGTGTTGGGGAGGGGGTGTCAAAACTCCCTATCTACCCACCTCCCCCC
>NC_051412.1:38682019-38682278 GCF_015228065.2 Penaeus monodon
TTCCTCTATCGTTGAGTAGGTGAATGGGGGGAGGAGGGAGAGGCGGTGTTTGGGTAGGCCTAAAGGACAGGTAGGCGCTCGACGCACCTCCGAGTAGGCCGTGCGTGGAATAATTTGTCAGTGGATATGTTGAAGGGACATCGCTCTCACCTTCAAGATAAAAGAAAAGAAAAAAACCGAAAAACTTATGATATGTTCTCTTCGACAAAGGAAACGGGATTTGTGAGTCTCTGTCTCTTTTCCTGGTAATCGTCTATCA
>NC_051412.1:38682783-38683031 GCF_015228065.2 Penaeus monodon
CACTATCAACTTATTGGCAATACGGCAAACTTTCTCTGCAGATTTTTCCCGCGTGGGCTTGTTAAAACTTATGATTAGATTCCCTATATGAATGCAGCGATAAAAAAGGATATTTGTAAAAGAATGTGTGAAAGTATGTAGTGGATATTCTGTCTACGATGGTATATGTACGTGTACGTGTGTGGATACATAGGTAGATAGACCGAGGGAGAGAGGAAAGGGTGTGGGAAAAGGAATGAAGAACATGA
>NC_051412.1:38683381-38684224 GCF_015228065.2 Penaeus monodon
AAAAAGATAATCGTCCTTTTCATCATTATCAACACTACTCTCCGGACCATTATCACAATAACAATAATTTCATATTTCCGAAACGTGGAATGCCTTATGAAATCCGAGACCGCCATCTACAATGCCTCTGATATTTTTAACCAGAAAACTCGACGGTTCTTTGGGCAAAGCTCAACATTACGGTACAGTGTGTTTAATTCTTCAAAGAGGCAGGTGTTGTTTTTCGGAGGGTTACTGAGCCTGAGATGCATGAGGCTGAAATATGGTGATGTATAGTGCATTTGTGATGTCTGGGACAATTATTTCGTTGTTGTTTTTTATGTTTAGTGTGTTGCAAGTTGTGTTTTCTTCAAAGCTGTGTGTCTTTTAATGTGTTAAAGAAAATAACAAGAATGTATTAGCAGCACAAAATAATACATTTACTTTTAATTTACGGATTTGAAGGCACTGTCACCCTATCATGCTGCATTGATAAGGAAATTCCATCACCATATAAAGCACCATAAAAGACGGCCTTACCACCGCCCGAAGTCATCACCACATGATAACACCCTCAACACCTCCACACAAAGCCATACTTTACCATCCAACACTTCCACATAGGATCGTCCACCTGCAACACCACCACACAACACCCTGTCTCAGCACACCACCTGCAACACCACCACACAACACCCTGTCTCAGCACACCACCTGCAACAACACCACCACACAACACCCTGTCCCACCTAGCACCACCTAGCTACAACACCACCACACAACACCATCCACTCACATCACCCTGAAGCGACACTCGTCCCTTCAACATCACTCTAACACCAAAACCACGACGCCCGCGCCCAC
>NC_051412.1:38684483-38684949 GCF_015228065.2 Penaeus monodon
ACCCCATCACCTGCACCCAAGACTCACCTCCCCGCCCTACTTGCTCTGCCGCCCACGTCAGGTCCACGTCGCTATTAGTGCTTCGTCTGATTCCTGGCGGATTCGCTGGGAGCCTCAGGGAAGGCGGGGGAGCGACATGACGAGGGAGGCGGATGGGTGGAGGAAGGAGGGGGGGAGAAGGTGGCGCAGAGGAGGGTGGTAGCAGAGGAGGGGAGGGAGAAGGGTGGGGCGGATGGGTGGGGGCAGACGCGGGTGGGAAGAAGGGTGGGCGCAGAGGAGGGTGGGCGCAGAGGAGGGGAGGGCAGAAGGGTGGGGGCAGAGGAGGGTGGGAGAAGGGTGGGGGCAGACGCGGGTGGAGGCAGACGAGGGGAGGGCAGACGGAAGGTGGGTAGACTAGAGGGGGAGGGAGGGGTAGCAGACAAGGGGGTGGGTAGACGGAAGGAACTGAGACGAGATCAACAAGGGA
>NC_051412.1:38684982-38685150 GCF_015228065.2 Penaeus monodon
TTTCGACTGGCACTTAATTCCTCTGTGCCTCCTGTCTTTCTCTCGTTGGTTTTTGGTGGCGGTTCCGGTGGACTGGTTGGGGGGGGGGGGGGGTAATTCGTCTGAGCTTATTGTCTGGTGGTTGCAAGATGCAAAGAGCTGGTTGCATGACTTATTCGGTTCTTATAA
>NC_051412.1:38686430-38686656 GCF_015228065.2 Penaeus monodon
CAATGCAAGCTTACCACAACCAAGAAGAACAACTTGCAATGTTGCTTAATATGGCAACTTCGCCGCATGTCCAGAGTGCAGATGAAGCTGCTCATTGTCAACGAGTGATAAGACCATATGGGAATGACGTCACAGGCAAGGTCACGAGGTGGATTGGTGGACTGAGACGAGGTCAAAGGTCAAGGGGAATGCAAGGAAGACGATTGATGAATTAAATTCGGATATC
>NC_051412.1:38687346-38688155 GCF_015228065.2 Penaeus monodon
TGCCAGCTTCCTTCCCCAAGGAGACAGACGTCCCCCCCCTCCCTCCCCCCCTGTGCCTGTATATGGCGAGACTTGTCACCTGTGTAAATGAGACCCCGAAGACAGAGCACATGGGGAGGGGAGGGGGGAGGGGGAAGGGGGTGAGGGGGGATAAGGGGAAGGGGGTGGGGTGAGGGAGAGGGGAGGGAGGGGGATAAGGGGGTGAGGGGGGGATAAGGGGGGTGAGGGAGGGGATAAGGGGGTGAGGGAGGGGATAAGGGAAGGAGGGGGTGAGGGGTGTAAGGGGAGGGTGGAGGTGAAGAGAGATGGGGTGTGGGATGGGGAGGTGTGGGTGTGGGGGGATAAGGGAGGGGGGGAAAGGTGAAGGGGGTGGTGGGGGGAGAATGGGGAAGGGAAAGGGAGGAGGTGATGGGGGTGGGGAGGTGATGGGGGTGGGGAGAAAAAGGTGGGAGAGGGGGTGAGGGGATGGGGGGAGGAGTGGGGGATAGAGGGGAAAGGAGTAGGGGCATGGCACGAGGGAGAAGGATGGAAGGGAGGAGGAAGGTGGCAGAGGATAGGAAGAGAGAGCAGAGAGTAAAGGAAAGGAATAAGAGGAATATAAAGAAAGAAGAAGGAGGAGGGGAGGAGGATTGAGGGAGGAGAGGAAAGGAAAGGGGAGAGAGAGGAAGGAAGCGAGGAGAAGAGTGGCAGGAGCAGAGGCGACGTGCAGAATGTAGAGGTGAGGTGTATGACCCCGAGTTGTCTTTCAGTATTATTGATTCTAGACTGATCGGATTCGGATCCCCCCCCTCCTCTCTAAAATAAATACA
>NC_051412.1:38688874-38689239 GCF_015228065.2 Penaeus monodon
TATGATGGATGGGTTTCTGTTCGTGCGTCTCATCGACTCTCACCCTTATTGAGATGGTGTTGGTGATGATCGCAATATATCTGGGTTAATTCGTTACTGTGTTTATGCTGAGCAGTGATAGGGTGATTGGAACATAACCTGATTAGTCCCTTTTAAGCACGGAAAAGCTCCATCACAGCAACTTGTGATGAAATATGTCCTATTCCATCATGTCAACTTTTTTCGTTACACAGTATGACGAAAAAGAATTCTAACACACAGATTAAAGAGATGCAAAAGGGTATACCATACGGTTAGTAGATATAATTAGTAGTGTTCACCCTACACAGATAAGGGGAAAGGTGGGTGCAGTAGCTAAAGGGAAA
>NC_051412.1:38689289-38689594 GCF_015228065.2 Penaeus monodon
GGTTGATGCAGTATAAGTGTTTAAGTGTTTCTTGTGATGCTGTAATGCCTGGGTTCGGCTGGTGAGTTGAATGCCGGATGAGTGAAAGCCGTTGTTTTGAGAGTCTTGCTATGTCCTCCTTGGCTTATTCGTCGCCTGCATGTGGGTAGGTGGGTATACGCACGGTGTATATGCACATACTTGTAAACTTGAGTGTGGGTATACATGACGCAAAAAACAAACAAAGAACTTCTAAACACACATAAATACAGAGAGAATATCCAAGCACAAGACATAATATCAATTTAGTAGCAAATATGTCATAT
>NC_051412.1:38690008-38690121 GCF_015228065.2 Penaeus monodon
AAGACGGGTGGATGCTGACATAAGATGTTGAGTAACTTGCAACACGTACGGCATATTCTAAGCTAAGTGTGACGTCTGTGGTGGGCAAGGATTAGTCAAGGTAACGGTATGGA
>NC_051412.1:38690576-38690766 GCF_015228065.2 Penaeus monodon
CTATCTCCCCCCCCCCCTGCCTCCTCGCACCCTCTACGTCTCTGCCATCCACAAACGTCACGCTAAACATAAAGCAACAGGCAATGCTTTGTGTGTCCGATTTCCTCCCCTTTTGTCTTCCGTTGCGGACGCGAGTGATCAGGCGTGGGCGTGCGGGCGCGTGGAAGGGGGGTTTCGAGAGTGTGTATAT
>NC_051412.1:38690799-38691724 GCF_015228065.2 Penaeus monodon
CTGTGGAAGGGGGGTTTCGAGAGTGTGTATATGGGCGTGTGGCGCGGAAGCGGCGTTGCGGGCCCTGTGGGAAAGGGGGGGTTTCGAGAGTGTGTATATGGGCGTGCGGCGGGGGTGGAAAGGGGTGTGAGAAGTGTTGAAAGTGGGGTAAGTACGTGTTTGGGGGATGACTGAGGTGGGAAAGGTGTGTGGAGTGGGTGGCGGGTGTGGAGAAGGGTGTGTGGAGTGGGTGGCGGGTGTGGAGAAGGGTGTGTGGAGTGGGTGGCGGGTGTGGAGAAGGGTGTGTGGAGTGGGTGGCGGGTGTGGAGAAAGGTGTGGAAGGGAGGGAGATGGTTGGGGGGAATGTGAAAGTTTGGGGGAGGTGGGTGGAGCAAGTTTTGGGGGGTGGAGTACCCTTTTGTTGTAAGGAGAGAAAATGATATGTGGAAGAGAGGGAAGTTGGAGGTAAGACTGAGTGTGAGGGGGATGTTGGAGGCGAAGTGGAGAGCAGTGTTGGAGATGAATTGCGATGTGTGGAATAGATGTTGGAGATGAAGCGGTGTGTGTAGAGATATTGGAGATGAACTGGGATGTGTGGAAGAGATGTTGGAGAGGAAGTTTGTGTGGAAGAGATGTTGGAGATGAAGTGGACTGAACGAAGGAGATTACGGGAATGAGTGTAGAAGGACTTTTAAGAAGCGAAGTGAAGTGTGTAGAGGAAAGCGTTATATTTAAAGAAGCAAAGATTTTAGTATACGAAGTCAAGCCTGCGAGTCCGGATGAGCGGGTGCGGAGTGGATGCTGGAGGCAAAGGTGGGGTGTGCGGATGAAGGAGGGGAGGGAGGGGAGGGAGGGAAGGAGAAGGAGGAGGAGGGCAAGGAGGAGAGAGAGGGAGAGGGAGGGAGGAAGGGAAGGAGAAGAAGGAGGAGGGCAAGGAGGAGAAGGA
>NC_051412.1:38691965-38692074 GCF_015228065.2 Penaeus monodon
CACGAGGACACTGAGCTGGCAGGTGAGCTGGAGCGCGGGCTGGTGACACAGGTGAGCGAGTGGTGTCACCAGTGGCCTCGGCGAAACGCGTTAATGTGATTGGCTATGG
>NC_051412.1:38692396-38692522 GCF_015228065.2 Penaeus monodon
AGTAAAGATCTATGATAAATGAAAAGACTAGAGAATAATAAGAGAACAAAGAAAGAAAAACAAATGCTCGAGAAATGATACAAGTTACAAACAAAGAAATCGATTGATAAAAGGGACATTCACACA
>NC_051412.1:38692944-38693125 GCF_015228065.2 Penaeus monodon
GCACGTACACGGCAGAGCGAGCACCCGCCTCGCCCTAATCGACGGGAGACGGAGTGGATTGTCCCCAGCGGAGGTGGGCGAAGGTGCGCGGCAGGTGGGGGGAGTGAGGTGGAGTGAGGGGAGCACTGACCACTCTCCCCGACAGTGATGTGGGCGTGGGCGTCCCTGAAGCCTGGGGGAA
>NC_051412.1:38693459-38693535 GCF_015228065.2 Penaeus monodon
TGGAGGGCACTGAAAGACTTTTAATTGGTCCGCTCATGCATATATCATGACTAGAAATGCCTCGGCCTGGTCCTCG
>NC_051412.1:38693741-38693960 GCF_015228065.2 Penaeus monodon
GAGAGAGGGAGTGAAGGAGGGAGGGGATGGGAAGAGACGGAATTAAAAGAGGGGAGAGCGAGAGAGAGAAAGGAGGTGGGAAGAGACGGAATTAAAAGGAGGGGAGAGCGAGATGACGAAGAAGGAGATGAAATAGAATCGAAGAGGGAGAGGAGGAAGATAGGGAGAGCAAGAACACGAGAAAGAATTAGAGCAAACACGCATCGGTGATGGCAAGAA
>NC_051412.1:38694149-38694688 GCF_015228065.2 Penaeus monodon
TTTTTTGTGTTTTGTATGGGGGTTTTGGGGGGTGGGGGGGTTGTGTGTGAAAATGGGGGGGGAGGGGGGGGAGAAAAAAAAAAAAGAAAGAAGAAAAAGAAGAAAAGGAGAAGGAAAAAAAGGGAAAAGAAGAAAAAAAAAAGGAAAAGAAAAAAGGGGGAGAAGAAGAAAAGGGGGGAAGAAAAAAAAAAAAAAGACCAGGAACCAAAAGAAGGAAGGGAAAAAAAAAGGAAAAAAAAAAGAAAAGAAAGGGGGGGGAAAAGGCGGGTTTCAGGGGAAACGACAGGTTTTCTTATTTTGTTTTGGAACCTTTTGAAAATTCCACGGGGAATTTTATTTAAAATGAAAGGGAGGGCACCCCGGGTTAGGCTGGAAAACCCTAGGGCCCCCCCCCTTGCACCCCAGAGATAAGTTTTTTTTTGGGGTTCGCTCTTCATGGCACCCTTGGCACCTAAAAAACCCCTACAGTAAGGACTTTTTTTGGGGTTGGTTGTTTTGACACCCTCCGACATTTTATTTTTGAACCCTTCAGGTGATGC
>NC_051412.1:38694712-38696069 GCF_015228065.2 Penaeus monodon
GAACCTCGGACATTTTTTTTTTGGGGACACGCTTTGAATTTTCTCAAAAACCTTTAAACCCCGGTTGGTTCCACGGACCCCATTGCAGATTGAAAATTAAATTAAAACACTTAAGGGCCGGGGGGGGGAAACTCCGGTGGCTAATGCTCGCGACCCCCCTTAAGAAAACCCCAGGGGCACCCTTGGGGGGACGCTCTATAAGTGTAATGAATTTTTAAATTTTTGCATGCATCTTTTAAGCAAAAAATTTTTTTTGATTATGATGCCATTATGGCCCATTCCTAGGCTTTAGCCTAATCCGTGATAAATTTTTTAAAAAGGTTTTTTTTTTTCAAAATTGGGTTTTTGGAATATTATCATCACACTACGATCGGGGGCTACGATCGGCCCCCTCCTTTCCTCTGCATTAGAACTTTTCTTGTTTTGTCCCTATTCCTTTATTGTGTGTTAGGTACACTTTTTATTGAAAAAATTTTGTAAATACCACTATGGGGGTTTTCCTATAAAGATATTAATTGTTGGTATAAACAAATGCTGTTTTGTACTTTTCCCCAGTTCTACGGCTAAAATTTTCCTTAATTTTGAAGAAAATTTCGCTATTAACATCCTTTTTGAAATTAACTTTGCATTAATTTCGGAAAAAAGCCCTTGAGAAGAAGCAAAAAAATATTTATTCAGTTCATCATTCACTGTTTCTTTCAATCTACTTCTGTTGGATCTGTTTCACTTTTTCTTCCCGTTGTTTTTAATAAACCCGAATTTCTGTCATTCTATTTGTGTTGTTAATCAATTTCAAATTTTTAATCGATATTGATCGAATTTAACGTTTTCTGATCGTATATCATGTGATACCAGTAAATTTGTAAGCAGATGCCCCAATCCCCGGTGAAACCCAAAAGACACACACCAACAAACAATTTATTCTCAATAACAAACTTTTTCCGCGAAAAGTTACGTCAACAATTCCATTGCCCCTCCCGAAACAACTAAAAACAACGAAAAAAAAAAACACCGTTGCACTTAGAAAACCATTTATATGCGTCCTTGTGACCCCCTTTTACCGCCCCCCCGGCTTTCGGGAAACCTCCCACTTTTCGAGTTATGGGTCAAATAATTTCTCATTTGGAACCCTTACCCAAAATTTTCCGGAAACCGATCTAGTCGATATTAAATTTTAGTTCGCCCCTTTATATCACGAGGAATTTAAAAACCGGGGAATTTGGGGTAGCAGGGGAAAAGGGGGGGGGAAAAGGGGAGAAAAAAGGGAGCTAAAGAGGAGGAGAAAGGGGAAAAAGGACACACACGAATAGGAGAGAAAGGGGCTCGGGGAGAGGGAAAAGGCGGCAATGACACAGAC
>NC_051412.1:38696104-38696200 GCF_015228065.2 Penaeus monodon
AAAAAAAAAAGGAGAAGAGGAGAAAAAGAAAGAGGAGGGAGAAGAAGGAGGGAAAAGGGGGGAGAGAGGAGGGAGAGGAAAAGGGAAGGAAAAAAG
>NC_051412.1:38696300-38696618 GCF_015228065.2 Penaeus monodon
CGCGGGAGCGGGCGTGGGGCCTGGGAAGGGGGGTTTCGAGAGTGTGTCTATGGGCGTGCGGGCGCGGGAAGCTGGGGCGTGAGGGGCATGTGGAAGGGGGGTTTCGAGAGTGTGTCTATGGGCGTGCTAGGGCGCGGGAAAGCGGGCGTGCGGGCCTGTGGAAGGGGGGTTTCGAGAGTGTGTATTGGGCGTGTGGGCGCGGGAAGCGGGCGTGCGGGCCTGTGGAAGGGGGTTTCGAGAGTGTCGGTCTATGGGCGTGCGGGCGCGGGAAAGCGGGCGTGAGGGCCTGTGGAAGGGGGGTTTGAGAGGTGTGTTTAT
>NC_051412.1:38696723-38697727 GCF_015228065.2 Penaeus monodon
CTGTGGAAGGGGGTTTCGAGAGTGTGTCTATGGGCGGCGGGGCGGGTGGGGCGGGAAGAGGCGTGGGGCGTGTGGAAGGGGTTTCGAGAGTGTGTCTATGGGCGTGTCGGGCGCGGGAAGCGGGCGTGCGTGCGCGTGTGGAAGGGGGGTTTCGAGAGTGTGTATATGGGCGTGTGGGCGCGGGAAGCGGGCGTGCGGGCGTGTGGAAGGGGGGTTTCGAGAGTGTGTATATGGGCGTGTGGGCGCGGGAAGCGGGCGTGCGGGCGTGTGGAAGGGGGGTTTCGAGAGTGTGTATATGGGCGTGCGGGCGTGTGGAAAGGGGTGTGGAGAAGTGTTGAAAGTGGTGTAAGTACGTTTTTGGGGGATGACTGAGGTGGAGAAAGGTGTGTGGAGTGGGTGGCGGGTGTGGAGAAGGGTGTGTGGAGTGGGTGGCGGGTGTGGAGAAGGGTGTGTGGAGTGGGTGGCGGGTGTGGAGAAAGGTGTGGAAGGGAGGGAGATGGTTGAGGGAGGGAATGTGAAAGCTTGGGGAGGTGGGTGGAGCAAGTGTTGGGGGTGGAGTAGCCTTGTATGTAAGGAGAGAAAATGATGTGTGGAAGAGAGGGAAGTTGGAGGTAAGACTGAGTGTGAGGGGGATGTTGGAGGCGAAGTGGAGAGCAGTGTTGGAGATGAACTGGGATGTGTGGAAGAGATGTTGGAGAGGAAGTTTGTGTGGAAGAGATGTTGGAGATGAAGTTTGTGTGGAAGAGATGTTGGAGAGGAAGTTTGTGTGGAAGAGATGTTGGAGAGGAAGTTTGTGTGGAAGAGATGTTGGAGATGAAGTTTGTGCGGAAGAGATGTTGGAGATGAAGTGGACTGAACGAAGGAGATTACGGGAATGAGTGTAGAAGGACTTTTAAGAAGCGAAGTGAAGTGTGTAGAGGAAAGCGTTATATCTAAAGAAGCAAAGATTTTAGTATACGAAGTCGAGCCTGTGAGTCCGGATGAGCGGGTGCGGAGTGGATGCT
>NC_051412.1:38698086-38698823 GCF_015228065.2 Penaeus monodon
AGCTGTTCTCCACGAGGACACTGAGCTGGCAGGTGAGCTGGAGCGCGGGCTGGTGACACAGGTGAGCGAGTGGTGTCACCAGCTGGCCTCGGCGAAACGCGTTAATGTGATTGGCTATGGGGAAGGGGGGGAGAGGGAGAGGGGAGGGAAGGGAGGGGGAGGGGAGGAAGGAAGGGAGGGAAGGGAGGGGGAGGGGAGGGGAAGGGAGGGAGAGGGGAGGGATGGAAGGGGGAGGGGAGGGAGGGGGGGGAGAGGGAAAGAAGAAGGGGGAAGGGAGGGAGGAAGGGGAGGGAAATGAGAAGGAGAAGGGGAGGGAGGGAGGAGGAAGGGAAAGAGAAAGGGGGAAGGGAGGGAGGAAGGGGGAGGGAAATGAGAAGGAGAAGGGGAGGGAGGGAGGAGGAGGGGAAAGAGAAAGGGGGAAGGGAGGGAGGAAGGGGGAGGGAAATGAGAAGGAGAAGGGGAGGGAGGAAGGAGGAGGGAAAAGAGAAATGAGGAAGGGAAGAGAGGAAGGGGGAAAAACATAGGTTGAGGGAAAGATGAAAGAAAAAGGAAGAATAAACGATAAAAGACAGAAAAGGCATGGAAGAGAGAGAAAGGTGGAAGGAGAAGGAAGAGTAAAGATCTATGATAAATGAAAAGACTAGAGAATAATAAGAGAACAAAGAAAGAAAAATAAATGCTCGAGAAATGATACAAGTTACAAACAAAGAAATCGATTGATAAAAGGGACATTCACA
>NC_051412.1:38699024-38699193 GCF_015228065.2 Penaeus monodon
GGCAGAGCGAGCACCCGCCTCGCCCTAATCGACGGGAGACGGAGTGGATTGTCCCCCAGCGGAGGTGGGCGAAGGTGCGCGGCAGGTGGGTGGAGTGAGGTGGAGTGAGGTGGAGCACTGACCACTCTTCCCCGACAGCTGATGTGGGCGTGGGCGTGCCTGAAGCCTC
>NC_051412.1:38699670-38699743 GCF_015228065.2 Penaeus monodon
GCACATGAAAGACTCTTAATTGGTCCGCTCATGCATATATCATGACTAGAAAATGCCCTCGGCCTGGTCTCTC
>NC_051412.1:38699807-38700272 GCF_015228065.2 Penaeus monodon
ATGATGGAGGGAGGAGGAGCCCGAGGGAAAGAGGGATTTTGGGAGAAGGGGAAGGAGAGGAAATGAAGGGGAATAAGGGGAAAGGGAAGATAAGGATGAAAGGAGGGGGAGAAGAGAAAGGGGAGGGAGGAACTGAAGGAGAGGATAGGGAGAGAGGGAGTGAAGGAGGGAGGGGATGGGAAGAGACGGAATTAAAAGAGGGGAGAGAGAGAGAGAAAGGAGGTGGGAAGAGACGGAATTAAAAGAGGGGAGAGCGAGAGAGAGAAAGGAGGTGGGAAGAGACGGAATTAAAAGGAGGGGAGAGCGAGAGAGAGAAAGGAGGTGGGAAGAGACGGAATTAAAAGGAGGGGAGAGCGAGATGACGAAGAAGGAGATGAAATAGAATCGAAGAGGGAGAGGAGGAAGATAGGGAGAGCAAGAACACGAGAAAGAATTAGAGCAAACACGCATCGGTGATGGCAAGAA
>NC_051412.1:38700576-38700922 GCF_015228065.2 Penaeus monodon
GGAGGGGAAAACGGCGTCGGATTCAAGGGGAATTTAGCGTTACAGGTTTGCTTACCTTTAGCTTTGAAGTTCCCTTGACACATTCCAGCTGCAGGGAATTACTTGGTAACACATCAGAAAGGCGAGGCGGTCACCAGAGACACGCCGTTAGGCTGCGACACCCTTATGGCACCCCTATGACACCCGGGCAGATTGATGAAGTTTTCCCCTGTGGTGTTCGCTACGTCATGGCACCCTAGATGGCACTCTAATGACATCCTCACGAGATAAGGACTTTTGTTCAGGGGTGTCGGTTGCATCTTGACACCCTTTCGACACCCTTATGACACCCTTACTAGGTGATGAC
>NC_051412.1:38700951-38701484 GCF_015228065.2 Penaeus monodon
GACACCGTCGTGACACTTGTTACTTTTTTTTGACACCGTCGTGACACTTGTTACTTTTTTTTGACACCGTCGTGACACTTGTTACTTTTTTTTGACACCGTCGTGACACCTTTCTCAAATCCTTACTAAACGGTGAAGATATCCATCGACATGACACCCATATGACACGCATGTGACAACCTCGTGACAGATAAAACACTTAAGGCGCGACTCCGGTGGCTAATGCATCGCGACACCCTTAAGACACCCAGCGGCACCCTTGTGACAGCTCTGTAAGTGTAATGAGATTTGAATTTGCATGACATCTTTAAGCATAAATTTTCTTGAGCTTATGATGCCATTATGGACCAGTTCCTAAGGCCTTTAGCCTAATCCTGCTGATAAATGATTTAAAAGGTATTTTTTGAAAATTGGGTTTTCATGGAATATTATCATCACTACTACGACTGCTGCGGCTACGATCGGCCTCCTCCTGTTCCTCTGCATTTAGAACTGTTCTCTGCTGTACCTATTTCCCTTATTGCTGTGTTAGG
>NC_051412.1:38701664-38702255 GCF_015228065.2 Penaeus monodon
CTGTTACGTCTTCTAATGCTACTTCTGTTGGTATCTGTTATCACTTTGTTCTTTCCTGTTGTTTGAATAACAGCAGAATTACTGTCATTACTATTGCATGTGTTGTTATATCTAATTGCAACTTTTGAATCGATATCTGATCGAATATTAACGTTGTCTGATCCGTATCATCATGTGAATACCAGTAAATTTGTATGCAGATGCCGCATCCTCGGTGAACATCATAACGACACATCACCAACAATCACATATTTATATCATCAATAACAAACTTTTACCAGCGAAATGTTACGTCAACAATTACCATTGCCACTCACGAACACAACTAAAATCAACGAAAAACAAACACCGTGCAGCTTCAGAACACCGCATTTATCCGCCGTCTCTTGTGACCTCCTTTTATCCGGCCTCGCTTTATCCGGCCTTTCGGGAAACCTCCCACTTATCGAGTCTATAGCGTCAACTAATTGCTCATTTGTGAATCCGGTCACCCAATTATCCGGAAACACGATCATAGTCTGATATTCAAATTTCAGTATCGCCTCTTTCATATTCACGAGGAATTAACACACGGGTATTGAGATGTAGCAG
>NC_051412.1:38702800-38703046 GCF_015228065.2 Penaeus monodon
CTGTATGTTTGAGTGTGTGGGCGTGTGTTATCAGAATTGCCCAACCAAAAATGTGACTCTGAGAGAATTATACGCCAAACGGCAAGTTAATTGATGAAAAATATTATTCAGTCAGTTAATTTACATTTCCAAATATGCAAGCTCAGACGCGGTAATCTTTGAGTGGATATCGCAAAGAGAAATCAAAAACCTTTTCTACACACATTTCTATTCTAAATTGCCAAGAAGTACCATGTCCAAATAATT
>NC_051412.1:38703071-38703148 GCF_015228065.2 Penaeus monodon
TGCTGTTCCTTGAAGAATGTGTTTTTGTAAACTCAGTTATACATTTTACTTCATAGTCAAGTATAATCTGATATTTC
>NC_051412.1:38703518-38703717 GCF_015228065.2 Penaeus monodon
TAACGGCGCTGTTATTTCAAACACAATCAAATTATTCGAATGAACATAAAATTTTCCGTCGCTACATCAAGCAATATTCTTAATATCGCCAAGAAAAAAGTAACCATAAAAAAAAAAATACTAAAACATTGTGAAAAGTTAATGATTCCACAGTATGTCGCTCAAATCTCGCCCTTACGCCTTTGTGATAGAGAGATCA
>NC_051412.1:38703746-38703941 GCF_015228065.2 Penaeus monodon
TGTATCAAAACGTCGATTAATTCCCTTACATTTTCGGTTTTTATTCACTTTCATTCATTACCTTTTCTACATTCGTTACACGAATTTCGTTCACGACTTTTTATTTTTCCTTTGCTTTTCTTTTAAGAGAATCGTTTCTTATCTCCTCTATATCTTTCGAGATTTATTGTAATTTACGGTATGAAAAGTCTGGGA
>NC_051412.1:38704179-38704451 GCF_015228065.2 Penaeus monodon
TTTGAGGGGGGGGGAGACAAGGGGGAAGGAAGTTTACTCTTTGACAATGACAATGTATCTTAGCAATGCATTTCTCTGGCGACAGGAAAATACTGCAGGTAAAAGACACTCAATCTTGATAAATAGTGATACATACTGAAATGCTTGCAAGGAAAATACAGACGGAATGCTAAGGCACAGAGAGAAGAAAAAAAGCATGACGCCAGGGAGTTTGGTGACGTAATTTCCAAAAATATATGAGTATTTTGGCATGAAACAATTTATGCATATAT
>NC_051412.1:38704768-38704838 GCF_015228065.2 Penaeus monodon
CACCTCATACACAGAAATGAATAACTAAGGAACTATAACCAAAGACTTCTCCGCCGCGATAGAAATTATA
>NC_051412.1:38705255-38705751 GCF_015228065.2 Penaeus monodon
GAAGTTTCACTACAGACGATAAGGCGATAACAGGTTTTAAAGAAACGTTGTAATTAATTTTAATGTGTTAAGGAAACGTTGTAATTAATTTTAATGTGTTACAGAAACGTTGTAATTAATTTTAATGTGTTAAGGAAACGTTGTAATTAATGTTAATGTGTTAAGGAAACGTTGTAATTAATTTTAATGTGTTAAGGAAACGTTGTAATTAATTTTAATGTGTTAAGGAAACGTTGTAATTAATTTTAATGTGTTAAGGAAACATTGTGATTAATTTTAATGTGTTAAGGAAACGTTGTAACTAATTTTAATATGTTAAGGAGACGTTATAATTAATTTTAATGTGTTAAGGAAACGTTGTAGTTAATGTTAACGTAACTTATTATCTCCCTCCGCCACGTGCTCAGCAACTTAAAGACTTTGAGGCGGACTTAGAGACACACTCGAAGATAGATGATAAAGAGAATAATCAAATTTAATTAATGCTAATAGGCCG
>NC_051412.1:38705869-38707193 GCF_015228065.2 Penaeus monodon
ATGTTTTTTTTGTTTTTTTTTGGGGGGGGCAAGTCTTCTTCCTAAAAAAATTAATCTGGATTTGAAATTTTATTTTTCGATAATAGAATTTTATTTGCTAATTTGTTTGTTTGCGTAAGAACATTCATTATTTTATTTAGAAGGTTAATGGAGGCGTTTAAATGTGTTTTAATGCAAATTTTAGACCGTTTTGCTTATTGGACTTTCAAATGAGTAAATCTAAGTAATAAATCATATAATGATCGCTTTTAAACTGTTTGATTACACTGCTTTGGCACGCAGACACGCACGGGCTGGTATACTTGCATACTGACAGACACCTGCACGCAAGAAAAGACACGCACACAAGAATACATACACAGGCATTTAGACACAGACAGATTTGACAATAAAAACAGTCTGGAATATACAAGAAAATGCATAAACAGACATGAAAACAAATATACAGAAAGAAAAAACTTGCGACATACAACCACGCATTCATGCAAACGCACACAAGGATACACAAACACACACGAACAAGGCAACACAAAAAACACACAAACGATCACGAAAGCCAGGAACAACAAACACCAGAACACACGGACAAAAAATCGCAAACACACACGAATGCCAGAACACACGAACAAGACATCGTAAAGACACGAACAAGACAAAAACAAACACACGAACAAAACAACACAACCACACGAAACAGGTAACACAAACACGAACAAACACGAACAAGGCACCGCAAACACACACCAAAGCCAGAAAAACACAAACACCAGAACACACACGAACAAGAAAACGCACCTAAGCAAACACACATACTCTCTCCCGCTTTAAACTCACACTGTAACCAAAGAAGGCAGGCTCCATGCACTGTATATGTTCACAGTGCATGAGTAAGACAAGACCAGCTATAAAAAGTTCCCTAAAATGGATTATTTGTGTCAGCTTCATCCCCAAGTTCTCCCTATTCATAAAACAGGTTTATTTACATTCTCTTCTAAGCTTACCTTAGTTAGACAACTAATAATCATTTTCTATTACCATTCGTTTATCTTTAGCAGGGTTTAACAGTACTGCTTGATCATAGGTTTCTACTTGCAGGGAGAGTTTAGTTTAACCAATTTAGTTATCTTCGAATAAGACGAGGGAGTAAATCAAAGGTGAATATTTATTTGTATTTGTTTTTATCTTTTTTTGCGGATTATGCAAATGTCATTCAGATGCTTATGCCAGTGGCCTTTGGGGGATTTATGATCATCATTTATCGACGGACAACGCCTCTTGACGCAGCATCTCGGGAGGGATGAAGGCAGAAGGGACAGACACTCAG
>NC_051412.1:38707239-38707929 GCF_015228065.2 Penaeus monodon
TATCAAAGGAGACGAAGTGAAAGATCGAAATCGATTGAAAATTCGGAAAGGACAAACATCATGCACAGAAGAAAGATAGATAAACGGAGGAATGAAAGAATAACCCAAAAAGACAAATAAATAAATGAAAGAATAAATCGACAGAATAAAGAATGAATAAGGAAGAACAGACAAACGCATAAATAATCGTATCAGAACAACTTTATTTTCGTTCTGTAGGTTTTCGTCTCAAACCGGAAGCTCTGTTTAGTCCATTGTGCCAAATCGTTATCTTTACAACAAAATGGAGAACACGTGCGTGAGATTGACCTGCCTGCCTTCTCAGTGTTTGTGTTTCGTGGGATAAATTAATGAAAAGCCTCGCCTCACTTTTCTTGGCAGAGGGAATCGTACGTGAAGACTTATGTGTCCCAGCCGATGTTTCGGACACAGGGAAAGGATATGTGTCCGAATGCGTTGAGCGAGATGAATAAAACGTCCTTTTTTCCCCCTTGTACATTCTCATCCGTACGTATTCCAACAGTTCATAGATTCGAATTTGTTCCCAACCCAAAAATGTACACACAGATCGTACTTATGCACAGAACGTACATACATGAAACATAGCCTTGACGTTGATATGAATGATAGCATTAGTGATAATGGATATCTAAATATCAAATCTATAGATATTTTCATCCCTTTTCCACG
>NC_051412.1:38708077-38708362 GCF_015228065.2 Penaeus monodon
TTTAGAACCCTCATTCCAAGAACCTCAGATAGCGGACCCCATCCTCCGAACCTCAGATTTAGAACCCCTGACTTAGACCGCAGTTAATCTGCTTACCCAACACGCATATATTTCCCGTTTTATGCCTTTAATGACTGAAGACGTTGTTTCCACGTGGAGCGGTCGGCCATGAAATTCTCTCATGCAATAAATCACAGATCATTTTTTTTCTTTTTTAATATAAAAGCCAAATCAAAACAAAGCGCACAGTGGGAAAGTGTATCTTCTTAAAGATACAATGACCGG
>NC_051412.1:38709335-38709597 GCF_015228065.2 Penaeus monodon
TTTAATCCATATTTGAATAACGAAACTGAAAAACAAATAAAAAAAAATACAAGAAGCATAACCGAAAAATATTCTGCAAGACTTATGTCCGAATGAACGTTCAAAGCGACACAAACCGTATGAACCTTTAAGGAAAATGTCTCTTCTTTTAGGAATAAAATCGGGAATCAGATGTACATTGAGAGCATCACTTGGATACATCCTCTCGGCGTCTTGGCAACAAAGCAAAATAAGCGTTGATGATTATGTTGACTGACGATAC
>NC_051412.1:38709856-38710223 GCF_015228065.2 Penaeus monodon
TCTAATTCCCAAGTATAATATACATAACAAAAACATCTAAGTTTTAATCTCCCCCCCCCATCCATCCTCTCGAACAAAGAAAACCCCGCCAGGTCATTCACACAGGTCATCACCACCTCCCTGAGACCAAGGTCCTATCCCCTGCGCCTCACCTGACCTGCAAACACTCATCAACGCACTGTATAAACTGGATGCAGCCGTGAATTATCACTTTGTTTATTCTCAGATATGATTATGGTGTTATTATGGTGCGTGCGTGTGGTGGGTAGCCTTTGTGTTGCTCGCCCGTGAGGGTTATGGTGGTATGGTTGTGGTCCTGTTTGTATCGCGTCTGTTTTTTCTGCGTAATGCATGTTGTGTCTGTGAA
>NC_051412.1:38710910-38711502 GCF_015228065.2 Penaeus monodon
GTAAGCTAGAATAAGATTTTTATTAACACAAGACTAAAAACAGTGTTGTTAGAGAGAACGAGGATACATTTGTCACAGTGCTTTAGATGTCGTGAAAAATATGTATTTACAACTCGCTAAACCCAGCATTTTTTTTTTTTTAACAAGGAGTGATGATAAATTATGCTTATAAACCAAAAAGAATATACATATCACTGTGTTTATCGTTGGGAATTTAATAGCATCTGCGGCTACCAAATCCAACGGAATTTCATAATACTTTAATACTTTAAACTTATGTTGAAAAATTAACAACGATAAATTCCGAAACTTTTTTCCATATTTCTTTCCCTATTCTCACTTGTACAGGAATTGTTGTAGTGTATAGAGTGAACACCACAATTTAATGAACGAATTTGCCATGATTAACAGTAACAACAAGGATTCTGATGCGATGCTCATGATGTCAGTTATGTTATGGCATTAATGACAGTGTTCGTTTAAGATTTGTGCCTGTTCGGAATGTTTCTCAAAGAAAACATACATACAAAGAGAGAGAGAGAGAGGGTGGTTGTGGGGGTAGGGGGTAGGCTGACAGAACAGGCAGATAGCT
>NC_051412.1:38711636-38711936 GCF_015228065.2 Penaeus monodon
GGAGAGAGTACATTTATAAACATTTCTCCATGGTATTTCTGCCTGTTACTTCCTTTTGAGTAATGATTTGTTTTTTCCCTTTATATCCAAAACCACTCATTCAATCAAGTTCTAACTCGACTCTGTACTTCATCGAATACTGAACAATACTCGAACAGGCTTCCACAGGCATACAGTGCTTGGTTCTCGAAATAAAACTAGAAGAATAACACAGAGAGAGAGACTTTTACTGATTTATTGTTGCGATGTTGATGTTCCAGGTGATTCAACTGACATCATATCTGTAACTAATATAATCTA
>NC_051412.1:38711962-38712085 GCF_015228065.2 Penaeus monodon
TGTTAGATCGACGATTGTGATACCTGTGATGTTAATGATTACGGTTATAATTCTGCTGAGCAGTTTGATAACAATATCATTGATGATAATAAAAAACAAACTTTCGTCAGCAGGTTTATTATA
>NC_051412.1:38712711-38712992 GCF_015228065.2 Penaeus monodon
CAATCTGCGTGGTGATAATAAACAGTTTGAAAGCAAAAAGTGATCTGCTTCACGATATCGGAACATGCGAGTGTTTTATCTGCAGTGGCCGGTGTGTGTATCCGTTCCCAACCTGTACCCAAAATACTGTATTCTGTATCCTGTACTCTGAGTCTGGACCGGTTTGTGTAACTTAGGATCGTTGCATCTTCTGGGGTCAGCCCAGACCCCTCACAAAACCCAGAATCATTAGATTGTAGAATGAGGATTATGTTGTTTAATGTTGTTGTTCTAACATCTTG
>NC_051412.1:38713230-38713439 GCF_015228065.2 Penaeus monodon
TAGGGTGGAGAGATAGAGAGAGGGTCGTAGCGTATCTGGGATCATAACCAGTGATTTTATTTCATTTTGTATTGATATATATTGCAGTTATATATTGATATATATTGCAATTATATAACAGGGAGTTGGTAAAATCCATTATGGCCTTTTAATCGACGTCGTGTCATTTTCTTTCGTTTTCATTATTATCAATATTTTCTCTACTTTGC
>NC_051412.1:38713700-38713949 GCF_015228065.2 Penaeus monodon
GACTTCCATGCAATATGTAGAGGTTCTACCCCATCAGTGTTCTTACATTCAGATCATATGCAGCCTGTTCTAACTTCCTCCTGTGCGTTATACCTAAAGTTGCCGACTTGTAATCATGTTACTTTACTGACTTACGGGTACAGTGTTTTTTGTACCTAGACTCTAACCGGTGAAGATGTACCGAGTGAACTTGGTCTGTATGGTACGTATGTTTGCGATCGACTTCGGTTCTCGTTACAAGGCTGTGAT
>NC_051412.1:38721252-38721330 GCF_015228065.2 Penaeus monodon
AGTCACTGAATATTGACGTAATGAAGGCCCTTCTCCTTCTCTATTACTTACAGGCTTAACCAAACAGCGCATTGTTGC
>NC_051412.1:38721894-38722224 GCF_015228065.2 Penaeus monodon
TTTTGCAACCTTTACTCTTTATATCATAAAGACAGAGCATTATTAACCTTAGGACATGATATATATAAGTATCACTTGTACCACACCGGAAAAAAGCTGCTGTGTACACTTGTACATTGTACAGGTGTTTTCTTTTTTCTTTTTTTCAGGTGTGGTCACGTGGTTCCGATAGCATCTGCCTTTTTCTTCTTATAGATGACAAAAAATATTATCCGGACCCACACGCCATACACCGATCTAGAAAATGTGGAATCTTTGCTAAATATTTACATATCTATAGTTGAAATTTGTATTCCGAGTTATCAGTGTGACTATGAAGTCGTGTAGTTC
>NC_051412.1:38722482-38723658 GCF_015228065.2 Penaeus monodon
TCTGGGGGAAATGGAGCGAGGGAGAGGCAAGAAGAAGGAAGAAAAAGGAAAAGAAACGAAGAGGGGAAGAGGAAGGAGTTAATGAACGAGGGGACTAACGAAAAGGGGAAAATGTGAGAGGGGAGGATGAAGAAGGGAGATGGGAATGGGGAAACGAAAGAGATGTTTGACGAGGGGGAAAAGAAGAGAAGGGAGAGGGAGGAAGGGATGAAAGAGGAGAAGGGAGAGGGAGGAAGGGATGAAAGAGGAGAAGGGAGAGGGAGGAAGGGATGAAGGGGGATGAAAGAAGGGAGGGGAGAGATAGAAGAAGAAAGGAGTGAGGGAGGAGAAATAACTAGAAAAGAAAGGAGGGAGGAGGGATAAAAGGAAGGGATAGAGTGTAAGAAGAGAAAAGGGAGGGAGAAGAGAATAATGAGGGAGGAAGAGGGAGGGAAGAGAAGAATGAGGAAGAAGAGAGAGAAGAGAAAAATGGGGAAAGAGGGAAGGAGAGAAGAGAATAATGAGGAAGATGGTAGGGAGAAAATGGACGAAGGAAAGAAGAAGAGGAAAAAGGAGGGGGAATTGGATACAGAAAAAGTGAGAAAGGAGCACAGGTGGGGAGGAAGGGGAGGGGAAGGGGGAGGGGGAAGAGGTGGGGAGGAGGGGGAGGGGGAAGAGGTGGGGAGGAGGGGGAGGGGGAAGAGGTGGGGAGGAGGGAGAGGGTGAAGGGGGAGGGGGAGGGGGGAAGAGGTGGGGAGGAGGGAGAGGGTGAAGCGTAGGTAGCCATGCTAGTGCACCATCAAATACCCAGGCATTATAGGGGCAATCCTGGCCGCCATTATGCATCCAATTGACATTATTATTTCTTTAACGTCCCCACTTCGCTTTGATATCAACGTCCAAAGCATTTACTTTATGCCTTTTATAGGACTATGGAGACCTTGCATTGATCCCTGCCCGCTGCAACACAAGCACTAACAGCCCTTGTTGCATAGGCTTCATAGTGCCATTGCGATCCTACGGTGATCCCAAACTAGCGCATTACGATACCTTTGCAACGGCCCTGCAATGACACACGAGCGTCCGCTGTCAGCCTTGATCGCGTATGTTCCTCGGGCTGACGTTGGGGATTGCGTCATTGCTGATGATGCAATCGGAGCTGGTGGAAGTTCTTTTGTTTACATATCTATCTGTCTA
>NC_051412.1:38727604-38728885 GCF_015228065.2 Penaeus monodon
GGGATAATTTCGCGCGCTGAGATGCAGGAAGGAGCGGGGCTGACAGCGCGTGGGCGGCGCTGTAGGCCGAGATGACGTCCCAGTTTCGAACTCAGGGCTTGGGGTCGTGTGTGGGGGGCGGGGAGGGGGCCGAGTTGAAGGCCTCAGAGTGGGGGAAGGGGGAGAAGAGGGAGGGGGAAGGAGAGGGGGAAGGAGAGGTTGGAGAAGGAGGAAGGAGAGTGGGGAAAGGGAGAAGTGGGAAGGGGGAGGAGAGGGGGGAAGAGAGAGGAGGTTGAGAAGGAGGAAGAGCGAGGGAGAGGGAGGAGGTGAGAAAGTGGGAAGAGATAGAGAGATAAGAAGGGCCAAGGGGGAGGGTAATGAAAGGGAGGGTGGTAGGGGGAGGAGGTGAGAAAAGGGAAGTGGGAGGGGGGAGGAAAGGGGGAAAAAAGGATGGAGGGGTGAGAAGGAGTAAGAGAAAGGGAGTGGAAGGGGGGGGGGAGGGGGGTGTGAAAGCTAAAAGAGAAGGAGGTTCGGAAGAGGGAAGTAGGAAATGGAATAGGAATTAGGAGAGAAGAAGAAGCCGAAGGCTTATGAGAAAGATTTGGAAAATGATACTTTTCATGAGTATTTTTCTTTTCTTTTTCGTCTTCTTTTCCTAAGGTCTCTACCAATAGATAAATTTGCACAGTGAATGAGTGGGTTCCTCCAGCGCCTAGGAATTCATGTCTTTATTTGTCCGGAGGTGTGAGTGAGGCCGAGATACTTACATTATTCAAATGAGACAGATAACGCCAGCATAGCCACTCGGCATGGAAGCTCACCTGCGTACGTAGACTGAACAGGTGCGGACGAGAGGACCTGAAAGAAAGGTATCGGCCGACGTGGGCACAGGTACCTCTCGTGGGGGTGTGGTAGCAGGGTTAGAACCTGGCGTACGCGGGGCGGAGGGAAGGAGGGCTGAGCAGACCGGAACAAATCGCAACCATAAGTAGCTGCAATGAAAAAAAATAAAAAATAAAAAGATACGGACGAGAGCGGTACGTGTGAATATTCTTTATACGATGGGGGGGACCTTTATGGACTGACCTCTGTGTTAAGGATCTTGATATAACGTTTTTAAAAGGCAATAAGAGCCCTAGTATTTAAAAAAAATGTGACAGAGATCCCCGTGACCTTTATATAGGTAAAAAGTGCGTAGGTGTCTTATAAGGCAGACAGGAGGGAGGAATGTGTACTCTGGTTGAAATAGGATATTATTAGGACGGTATGGACTTCATGGATGTACGTGATAAGGATAATGAT
>NC_051412.1:38729447-38729609 GCF_015228065.2 Penaeus monodon
AGCGAAATTTCGACAACAAACAGAACCAGACGAAGCGCCACGGAGCCACGGCGGAGGTAGAGAGGCTTCAGTCACGAGTCCAACGTCTGCCAAGAACTTCAGCTTCAGCTCGGCTTCAGCGTCTTGGGGTTACCAGCTGAACATCTTGGGGTTCATGCATGA
>NC_051412.1:38730752-38730923 GCF_015228065.2 Penaeus monodon
AACTTCTTTCACCCTTAACCGACGCCTTATTTGGTCTCCCTGGCTAACATGGGTGGGCGTGGGCGGCGGGCGTGGGCGGCAGGGGCGGCACCCAACCGACCACATGAAAGCTGGGTCAGTCAAGGATGTATGGCGGGGGGGGGGGGTTGAAGGGGGCGAATTGGGGGGGGG
>NC_051412.1:38733057-38733211 GCF_015228065.2 Penaeus monodon
TAAAACTGATCCCTGCATGACGCGGAGAAATCCCTTGCATGACACCCTTGCATGACGTGAGGCCTCGTGGGGGGGTGGGGGAGGTTATTCTCACTCCGGACGCAGGTAGAAGCGACTTTTCGACGTAGATGGGAAAGGGATGTCTTCTAAGAGA
>NC_051412.1:38734344-38734481 GCF_015228065.2 Penaeus monodon
ATGAATAAATAGATTTAAAAAAAGGAATAGTAAAAGGGAACAACAGAAAAAATATTTTTTGATAATGAACAATAACGAAAAAAAGAAAAAGAGAAAAAAAGATACAGACAGACTAAAAAATCAAAGGCCGATTGCAC
>NC_051412.1:38734573-38734668 GCF_015228065.2 Penaeus monodon
GGGAAAAATGTGAATAAAGATAGGCATATATAAGAAAAGGTGATGAAAGGGAGAAAATGTTAAATTGAAGATATTGTTTTGTTGAGAATGGATGG
>NC_051412.1:38734710-38734876 GCF_015228065.2 Penaeus monodon
TATGCATTATATAGATTAATAATGAAATGGAGATAACATCGGTTTGGATCGATAAGATTGGAACACAGATAGTTATGATTAACTGGATACGATGCTAATTAAGTATAGGTATTGTGGATACATTTTACTTTCCTTTGAAGAGATTAAGCAATTTAGGAATCGTGCT
>NC_051412.1:38734931-38735074 GCF_015228065.2 Penaeus monodon
ATTGATATCATGTACTTAATGGAAAATCGCAGGATGTTTAATTGTTATAGGTTTTTTTTAGATTAAGCAATATAGGAATACGTGCTTATAGAAAATAATATTGATCTAATATCTGCCAAAGTTGCCACAGTAGATGAACATGC
>NC_051412.1:38735441-38735527 GCF_015228065.2 Penaeus monodon
TCAGAAGGTTCGAGAAGGTTCTAGAAAACAGTTCCAAGAAAACCTTTGTTTGGAATAAAAACCTGCGTTGAGGTTCTGTCCGAGTG
>NC_051412.1:38735846-38735987 GCF_015228065.2 Penaeus monodon
CCGGTCCCGATGACGTAAATGGTGTTGCCTCTTGCGTCACCGAAGAGGCAAGAATTGTCCCTCAGCATCACTTCTGCGTCCATGCTGCATCTTGCGCAACTTCCTTCGGTGTTGTGCAAGTGCGCATCAAACGGCGCTGAG
>NC_051412.1:38736891-38737084 GCF_015228065.2 Penaeus monodon
TTTTCGTAAATTGACTTCACTGTTTATTCATCTTGATCACCGTATTGCATAATTAAGTTTCATCCAAATCCGTCGACCGAAGTCAGCTGTGAAAAGGTGCCAAGGGCATCCCTGCTGCTCGTCCGCTTATCACTTGCAAAGGAGGCTTATTCGCAGGTGTTATGCGTCACTGATACCTATCTATATGTGTGTT
>NC_051412.1:38737559-38737871 GCF_015228065.2 Penaeus monodon
CGCATTTACTCCATTCATCCCCCTGCCATTCCAGCTGGCTAGTATAAATCCAGCTAAGTGGCGTCCGCTTGTTATCACTGGCCACTTAAGAAACGTGGATCAGCGAGATAAGTGACTCTACGAATCAGGGCGACAGTCTTCCGTGGGCGTGAGGTGGCGTTGCCCTATGAAATATGGGTGGATGGCTTCGTGGGCGTTGACGGAGAGGGTATGAATGGGTGGTGAGCTTGTTTGTTGAGGTTGTTGTATGGGCGTTGGCAAGGCGGGCGGGGGGGTGGACTTTTAGGAGCGTTTGTATACGTCGACTTCCAT
>NC_051412.1:38738333-38738544 GCF_015228065.2 Penaeus monodon
TTCCATGCTGGTGTTTACACTCACCAGCTGGCACCCGGACGCCCACGCTGCCAAACCAGTCTACCCATAAAGCCTACTTCAGCCCACACTGAAGCCCTGGGATGTGGATCTCTCGCTTCAGCTTTCTGCCGAGCCTGAAAAAAAATTAACGTAAAAACCAAGACAAAATGATCTTTGTTAATATGGATCGAGAGCGCCGACGTTGCGAAAG
>NC_051412.1:38738646-38738718 GCF_015228065.2 Penaeus monodon
GAGTAATGCTAATTAAATTTCCGATTATTTTGCCAGTTTCGACAATGGTGTTTTGCCTGATTATGACGATGG
>NC_051412.1:38739683-38739766 GCF_015228065.2 Penaeus monodon
CTTAGCGTGCATATCTTTCGCAACGTCGGCGCTCTCAATACATATTTACAAAGATAATTTTACATTGTTTTTTACGGTTTAAC
>NC_051412.1:38739824-38739904 GCF_015228065.2 Penaeus monodon
GTGTTTGTGTGTTTATATTGTGGGGGGGATTGTTTGTTCTTGTTTGTGAGAGGGTTGCGGGGGGGGGGGGAGGAGAGGGG
>NC_051412.1:38740354-38740441 GCF_015228065.2 Penaeus monodon
GCAACACCCATAAAATTATAGGATCCACCCCCCTCCTCCCTTCTGTTGCCTCCCCCCATACCCCAACCCTCTCAGAAACTTCATCCC
>NC_051412.1:38740516-38740693 GCF_015228065.2 Penaeus monodon
CTCTGAGGAGTGACCCTAGAGTGCGGATTCGTCTGACACCAAAACCAAGATGGCGGTGCACCTGCTCAGCGCCGTCCGGCCTTTCGGAAAAAGCGCCGTCTCTATTTTGTCTTTTGCTCCTGTTTGTTGGGAAAATTTGCGCTTGTCGGAAGAAGAAAATAATCAAGAGGGAAACGG
>NC_051412.1:38741173-38741419 GCF_015228065.2 Penaeus monodon
CTTTCTCAGTCAGTTATTTCTATTTGTAAATCCTAACTTATATTTTAAGCTTATATATTTCGCCATCTAACAGTTCAGTTATTCAATAATTGAATATTTTTGTTTATACCTTTAACCTTTATTCACTCATCTGTGTGTTTATCTACATTTTTTTTATTGAAAATTTAATTCATGTTTCTCAACTACCCATCTAATTCTTTAATTCCTCTTATTTTAGCACAATTTCTATGTTTATATCAAGTGTTT
>NC_051412.1:38741651-38741733 GCF_015228065.2 Penaeus monodon
CTTTTTTTTAAGTTTTATGTGTCTCTATAAATGACTATGCCAGTATTTCTACAGCTAGATGTCTATAACTGTCTTTAAACCT
>NC_051412.1:38741785-38741864 GCF_015228065.2 Penaeus monodon
TGTCTTTTTCAAATGCCAATGCCTGTATTTAAGTACCACTCTCTATATCTAAATGCCATTATCTGTATCTAAACGTCTA
>NC_051412.1:38742489-38742572 GCF_015228065.2 Penaeus monodon
CCACGTTGAACTGAGCGCGAGGAGGAAAAAGTTGGGGGCCTTAAAGAGGAAGCTGAGAGATGGAGAAAGGCAGGAAGGAAGAA
>NC_051412.1:38743353-38743641 GCF_015228065.2 Penaeus monodon
GACCGTCAGAAAGAAGGGGACTTCGGGCGTGGATGCCTGAGTTTTAAAGGAGAAAGAGAGACTTCATTATCTAACCCTCAAGATGGAAGGAAGGGCGAGGGAGAGACACGGAAGAAAAGGTGATAAGGAGAGGAAGCGAAGAGGGAGGAAGAGGGAGAGACACGGAAGAAAAGGTGAGAAGGAGAGGAAGCGAAGGGAGAAGAGACGAAACACGAAGAAAAATAAAAGGAACACAACACAGACGAAGAGAGTAAGAGGCAGCAACACAAAACAACAGTGACAAAACAC
>NC_051412.1:38743707-38743798 GCF_015228065.2 Penaeus monodon
CGAGAAGAGGGGATGGGGTGGACCGGAGTTAAAGGAGAAAGAGAGTCATATAACCAAGAGAGGAGGAGAGGGAGAGACACGGAGAAAAGGT
>NC_051412.1:38744981-38745168 GCF_015228065.2 Penaeus monodon
CGGTCGGAAAAGGCATGAATATGCATAATTTCGCGAACTAGACTGAGTCACCGGTATTTCGATTCTCCACTCTTCATAAAAAAACTTAAATCGAAATATCAATAACTCATCTTGGCTTGTGATTTTTTTTTCATTATTCGTAAAAAAAATTATAACAATCGTTCAAATTAATTATTTAGAGCCAAAC
>NC_051412.1:38745495-38745655 GCF_015228065.2 Penaeus monodon
CAAACAAGCTTTTACCTTTAGGAACACGAAAGGCAAGAGAAAAAGGAAATAGTTAACGTAGGCCGATACACTATACAGAGAAAAAGGCTGAGAGGAAGGTAAGGACTGTGTAAGGAGAGAAGAGGCTAATTAAAAGCTTAAGTTACATGGAATTGCCTCG
>NC_051412.1:38747673-38748870 GCF_015228065.2 Penaeus monodon
ATATAAGGTGACCGTATACTTGGAGGCAGATTAGAGCAATCTTTACGAGAGATTTACAATGTATGGCGTTTCGAGTCCCCCATTATGTATGGTTCTCCCGGGGTCTCGTACAGTAGTTCAGACGGAGTGTATAATGAATAGCGCCTCGTGAATGGGAAGCTGAATGAGTTAAATAAGCAATGTTGAATTATTGCAGCTGACTCTCATGTGTTTGGTTTACGGTCTGCAACATGTTGGGCTTATCACGGCTCGCAATTGAATCTAAATGATGTCGAATCTCAATGCTAATCATCTGCAACATGACGCGCAACGATCACTTCACACATAGTCTTTACCGTCAAGGACGAACTATGAAGAGAGAGAGGGAGATAAAAAAGGGGGAAGGGAAGAATGAGAAGCTTATTAGAACAAGGGGGAGAAAAAATTATGATAATAAACAAATAAAAGGCGTTTTCTCAGGCCAGGCTCTGCGAAGGGGGGGGGGACGAGCCGAGTGTTAAGCAAGCACGAGGCGGAGTTTATCTCACCTGTCCAAATCGCGGGCGGTGAAATCTGTGCGTGGGGCAGCGCTATTCCTCTTCAGCCATCCCTGGACGATGGCGATGGGGGACTCCACCCTCACGCCCACACTCAGGTGTGTCCATGATGCTTAGATAGCGAGGGCGGAGTGTCCAGCCCCGGTCCGCCCACAGCCACCCACGCCCGCCCCGCTTCGTGTGGGCGGCCTGACGGGGAACACCTGGGGAGTGAAACTACCTGTAGGTGAGCAAGCCACCTGCCCCGCGCCCTCCGCCTTCTCTTGCTCTGCATGTCCGCAGGAAAAGGTATTTCTTTCCTCACGCCTCACGCCTTCAGGAACTTCTTGGCTCATGCCCTCTTATGCCCACGTTCCTCTGCGACCAACTCCTGCCGCGACCCACGCCTGCCTTGCCCCACGCCTGCTCTGACCCTCCATAAACGGCCCCCCTGTTTACCTATCTCGTTATGCCGTTTGCCTTATACAATAGATATCGTTTATATCGCTTCATATTATATATCACAAGGTCGCTTTCCTTATTTTTTTTGGGTCCGATTTGCTCACGACATCATAACTTTGAACCTATAATAACAACGGCATATTTTCAACCTTATAGGCTCACGATAACCATCTATGTATTCCTATGAAGATGTAACTTCATCTTTTCGTCTAAACCTTGT
>NC_051412.1:38749479-38749658 GCF_015228065.2 Penaeus monodon
GCGCGCGCACGCAAGTCAAACCAAAATTTGTGTAGTACTGATATAATATCTCAGATACGAATCGTCCTTGTATATATCTCTCGGGGCGGAGGCTGAACGATGCAAATTCTATCTCGTGCCTGTGCTTGCAAATAAGTAAATCATCCAAAATGCACCTTGGCGTGATGCTAGGCTCGGTG
>NC_051412.1:38750062-38750297 GCF_015228065.2 Penaeus monodon
GCTTTACGACAATCCCAAAAGGTATTTCTCATATCATTTGATAGGGTTTTATTCCCATCACAATCCTTTTGCAATTTCACAGACGCAAAGGGGAAAATTATGAAGAGATAAATTGCTTTCAACCCTATCTTCGTAAATAGATATGTATATTTTCCACAGGCCAATTTCTTTTCGCTTATCATTGATATGTTTAGATTTTTAAAAAGTTAAATTAGTATTTCTATTTATTATAATT
>NC_051412.1:38751971-38752790 GCF_015228065.2 Penaeus monodon
TCCGGGCAACGAGGCTCCACTAATAAGGCAGCTTCAGGAATCATACTTAGCGGCGAGTAAGCCCAGTCAAGCGAGGAAGACGCCGAGATTTGTCAACAGAAGGACACGCCAAGTAAACAATAGTACGAACAGAAGCTACTCCTCCACTCTCTCTTCGGTCGCTTTGTCTCAGGGTCGTCCACACTGCTGCCTCCTCCCCCTCCCCCCTCCCCCTTCTCTTCCTCTCCCTCCCTCCCCCCTTCTCTTCCTCTCCCTCCCCCCTCCTTCTCTTCCTCTCCTATGTCCCCCTTCCTCTCCCTTTCCCTCTTCTCTTCTTCTCCTATGTCCCCCCTTCTTCTCCTCTTCCCTTTCTTTCCCCTCTCCTTTTCCTCTTCTCCTCCTCTTCTCTCTCTTCCCCTCCCCTCTCCTCCCTTCTTCTCCTTTTCTCTCTCCTTTCCCCCTTCTCCTTCTCCTTCCTCTCCTTCCTCTCCCTTCCTCTATCCTCCTATTCCCTCTCCTTCCCCACCTCTTCCTCTCCGTTTCTCTCTTCTTCCTCATTCCCCTTTAATCCCTCTTCGTTTCCTCCTCTTTTTCCCTTCTCTCTTCTTCCCTCCTCCTCCTCCTCCCTTCTTACCTACGCACCCGCTCGTTTTATTCTTCTTCTCATTCCCTCCTCTTTTGCCTCTCCTATCTCCTTCCTCCTTCTTCTCTTCTGTTCCCTTCCTTCCTCCCTCCTCCTCTTCCATTCTCCTCCTCTCCTTTTTCCCTTCCCTTCCTCCCTCTTTCCATTCTCCTCCTCTCTCTCCCACTCCCCGGTTTCGTCTTCCTCCCATCCCCCTT
>NC_051412.1:38752827-38753316 GCF_015228065.2 Penaeus monodon
TCTCGTTTCACGTTTCCCTCTACCCTTTGTTCCCTCATCCTTCTCCCCCCACCCCAACCTCCTCCTTCTCCTCCCCACCCCACCCCAACCTCCTCCTCCCCACCACACCCCAACCTCCTCCTCCCCACCCCACCCCAACCTCCTCATCCCCACCCCACCCCAACCTCCTCCTCCCCACCCCACCTCATCCTCCTCCTTCCCCCCCCCCACCCCACCCCCACCCCCTTCGCCTGACCTTCTGCAAAGTCGTCAGCAGGAACTCAGCAGGTGCCAAGCAGGTGCTGATTTCGCGGATTTTTTTTTTTTTTAATGGGTCTGTATGGGTGGGAGGGGGGGGGGAGGGTTGTATCATCCGTCGCCGAAAACCTTTTTACTGAAAATAATTAGGATAATTTGCTTGGATGCTGATCATCTTCAGTGGAAAGAGTTAGGTCATTTCAGGTAAACTTTGGGGTCATAACAAGCAATACCCCTGATCTGTTCGAATCA
>NC_051412.1:38753465-38753861 GCF_015228065.2 Penaeus monodon
TCAATGTCTTAACCCCAACCCTGAACCCCCAACTCTCAGGCCCCACTACCTCCCCTCTCCCCCTATCTCTCCCCTAGCCTACTTCTCCCCACCCACCAACTCCCAACTGGTTCCTCCTCTCCCCCAACTTCGCCCCCATCCATCCATCACCCCATAACACAGGCCATCACCCCAATCGTACCCCCTCCTAACCCCAATCATGCCCCTCCCCCCCCCACCATCTTCAATACGGCTCTTCCCCATTGAGGTCAGTGAACCAACTCCTCCCCACTCCCCAAAGCCTAAAGAGTCCCCAACCAGTCTACCTCTTCCCCCATACCCCGAACCCTTCCCCAATCCCTTCCTCTAACTAATACACCCCCCCCCCACACACACACACGCACGCTAACTCTTCCT
>NC_051412.1:38753903-38754135 GCF_015228065.2 Penaeus monodon
GGCACCCTAACCCTTCCTCACACACGCACACACACACACACTAACCCTTCCTCTCTCTCACACACACACTAACCCTTCCTCTCTCTCACACACACACACGCTGCCCCTAACCCTTCCTTACACACACACACACCCTAACCCTTCCTTCACACACACGTCCCACGATACCATCTCCTCAGCACACCTGGCTAAACCGCACACCTGTATGAACGAGACAGACAGCGCTGCTCAT
>NC_051412.1:38754186-38754292 GCF_015228065.2 Penaeus monodon
TAAGCCCTGTGCAGTGTTTATATGTACCCCCTCCTTGTGTGGATAATTGAATGTTCACCTTTCCTTCCCTTATCCAGGGAGGGTGTATATCCAGGGCACGGGGCGG
>NC_051412.1:38756061-38756257 GCF_015228065.2 Penaeus monodon
CATGATCTCAGCATATCACGTGACATCAGGCAAGATAAGAGAGACACTTGAAAGGGCGTCTTCTCAGAGTTTCTTTAAGGAACTGCACTCTAGATAAGAACGCGATAGAAAACAGTCTCGGGCCGTTCGGAGCTTCGAAACAAGTCTCGGGTAAAAGCTTCACTCGGAAATAGAGTCATATTCGAACAATATTACG
>NC_051412.1:38756355-38756613 GCF_015228065.2 Penaeus monodon
AAGGGAAGACTTAAAGATTTTTGTCTAGGACAGGTTTGCGTGGGAGAATGAATGGAGATGTTTGATCTAGCAACAAATTCAAAAGATGAAATATGGAAATGAGGGTTGTATTGTTATTCATAAGGGTTATACAGGAGACAAAGGGACCTGTTACAGAAGCTGCTTTTGGTCTGCTAAAGATCGCATTTCTAGAGGCAGGGAGCTCCTCTCCCCGCGTGTAAATTCATGAAATCGTGACAGCGGCATAAAGAAAACCTC
>NC_051412.1:38756995-38757117 GCF_015228065.2 Penaeus monodon
ATATGCGTTTTGTTTGAGTGTGCATCTGTAAGTACATTGCGGTGTCATCGCATCCATCTGCCTTAAACTGTCCGTGGTGTCTCGTTATTCGTATATTCATTTTTTTAAATGTTTATCATCAT
>NC_051412.1:38757269-38757676 GCF_015228065.2 Penaeus monodon
TCGTCTCCCCTTTATAACTCTATTCATATCTATCAAACTAGTTCAAACATCAAACCATCTCCAACTTCAACGTATGCACGTCTCCCCAAAGGTGTAAATGTCTCATAATCGCATGCACATACAAAAGTTTAATGTCAATTGCATGCCCATCTATGAGTCAGTCTGTCCACGTGATGCGTTTCTGGCTGCATGACTAAACACAGATTTATAGTATAGAAAAGGTAAATGCCAATTATGATTGCAGACATGAACACAGCATCACGGGTGACTGCATGCTGAAATGCAGACGTCGAGTATAACTGCTTGACTAAATGTGAAGACATTAGGTAGGACTGCATGACCCAAACACAGACCTCAAGCAAGGCTGCATGAATGAACACAAACAACATCTACGAATGCATGACTAA
>NC_051412.1:38757816-38758059 GCF_015228065.2 Penaeus monodon
AACAAACAAATAGGACTGCATGACTAAACACAGACAACATTCACTACGCATGATTCCACCAGGAACACGAGAAACGGACGCATGTCAACAATATCAGATGCGAGTCGCTGCATATTCGTCAAAATCATTGCCTCTGTTACCTGATGCTTACGTGTGTTTTCCTCGAGTGATTGGAGGTAAAGATCTTGCTTGTGGTTTGCTGGGAAATGCGAGTGGATGAAAGGGGGCGATGCAGAAGGGATA
>NC_051412.1:38758389-38758486 GCF_015228065.2 Penaeus monodon
TAAACTGATTGGCGATTAGGAGAAAAGAAAATAAAGATCTACCAAATAAGGGAGCAAAGAAACGTCGTTAAAGAGAGATACAAGAAGAGGTTTAAAT
>NC_051412.1:38758511-38758636 GCF_015228065.2 Penaeus monodon
AGGATAAAAAGAATTTGTAAAAGGATAGAAAAAAATGTTTTCGATGGGAGGGTTAAAGAATAGAAATGTAAATTCTTAAGGAAATATAAAAGCTATAAACTTCTTTTGAATTCTCGCTTCTGTCC
>NC_051412.1:38758872-38759351 GCF_015228065.2 Penaeus monodon
CAACGCGATGACTCCATGCAGCATCACAGCCACTTCCGTTATCTCCCGCAACAGCAGCATCCGCGTCAGGTAACGGCGACCGTAGTCTTCCTTCGCCTGGCCAAAGCTGGGAAACAAACCCTTGCTCACGCAAACCCGATTCACGCGCGAGGATTTCGTCGTTATCTCGCCACCTGCCCCTTCATTAGCGCCTATAATGACCCCTTGTAAGTAAGGTCGATCAGCCCATTTCCTCATGACGGGGGCACCCGACCATCTGGGCGAGGATGGTATTGCCGCCTCCTCCTCCCGATCGAAGAATTCATTTTAAAGTCTGATATGTAAATTTTCTGTCACCATAAAGTTTACCCACACCCAAGCCAGGCTATCTCCAGCTGGCCAGGGATTTATATTTTTTTTTCCTCTCGCCCGCCCCTGCCCCTGTGTCTCTCCCTCCGCCCTGCACATAACCTCTCGCACCTGTCTCTCGCGTGCCCTCC
>NC_051412.1:38761627-38761781 GCF_015228065.2 Penaeus monodon
AAAGTATTTAAGATAAATCCTAACAGAGTCAGATAGAGCAAGAATCAGCAATACCCACCCATCATCCGGGTTGCACACAACACGACTGGCTAATTATGCAACACCTAATGTGATGGGTGGACCTCCAGCTGCGCAGTTAAGAAATACAGTAATA
>NC_051412.1:38762565-38763015 GCF_015228065.2 Penaeus monodon
ATCAACCCAACCATCATTTAATCATCAACTTATTCATTTGTCCATTTATCAAACACCCGTTTCTACATCTTATCTGTGATTAATGACCTCTCTACGAAAACCTAAAGGACTCAAAAGTTAGAACGAACGTCGCCTTAAACACGATTTGAATCAACCTCAAGGAAATCATCAGATTCACCAAGAGCAACGCTCTATCAACTCGCTATCAAATCTTCGGCTCAATTTGACACAATTAATGCCAAAAGAAAGTCATCACCGCCACCCACACCTGTCCGTAGGATGTGACACCAACTCGGATGACACTCGGCTATCAGTGTCGTGTGTCATCGCCACTGACGGCCGGGGCAGTTGGCGATGAAGTCGTGTCACTTTATGGTTTGTGGGCTTTGCTTCATGGGGGAGGGGGGGTTTGTGTGTGTGTGCGTGCATGGGTGTAAATATACATGCATC
>NC_051412.1:38763153-38763300 GCF_015228065.2 Penaeus monodon
ATGTCCCGAAGGAAAGTGAGGAAGGGGGGGGAGGGGAGATACACTGCATCCTCACCGTATATGCAAGTGTTATCAGGACTTTTCTTACACTGATGGTAGGTTCCCGGCTGTCGAGGCTACACTGTCATGGTATCAGTGCAAATCGAG
>NC_051412.1:38763422-38763494 GCF_015228065.2 Penaeus monodon
ATGCCTTTTCTCCATAGATTTTGTCACTCATATGTTTCCGTAGTCAGGTCTCGGCCATTTCCGTTGGAAAAG
>NC_051412.1:38763935-38764174 GCF_015228065.2 Penaeus monodon
GTGCTACAGAACCGACTTATCATTTTTATATAAAATTAAGAAAATTATACTAAATCTGAGGGTTCTTGGTTCATGCGTTTCACTGACTTTTTACCTTTGTGTTATCTTTTTAGGCGATAACTTATCGGCGTGGATGTGGTGTCAAGTATCAAGTTGAATTTAGTTCGTTATTCATTTATTAGGATTTTTTTTTTATCTGCATTACACCTTGGTACCCGAGTCATGTAGTCTCCTGCGGT
>NC_051412.1:38764576-38764659 GCF_015228065.2 Penaeus monodon
ACCATCTCTCTTTGTCAACGAAGTATCTCATCCTTCACTATACTTAACCGTCGGAAAAATGTTTAGACATCGGTATTCCGTAC
>NC_051412.1:38764940-38765031 GCF_015228065.2 Penaeus monodon
TGGGCTTTATCCTACGCGTTCCCTTATTATCTTTAATTAAGGGCTGGATTATTAACATAAAGAATTTTATAACCTACGCTATTATAGCCTT
>NC_051412.1:38765077-38765182 GCF_015228065.2 Penaeus monodon
TTCTCAAGGGTCAGCCACTTTACCTTCCGAGTCCGTGGTCCTCACAAGCCCCTTATTTTCTACCCTTTTCTCCCCTCCTCCCCTTCCCCTTGGCTCTTCCCCCCC
>NC_051412.1:38765797-38765863 GCF_015228065.2 Penaeus monodon
CACCCTATCATTCGCTCCCATGCCTTCCCGTCCTCCTCCCCCCCTTCTCTCTCTCCCCTCACACAC
>NC_051412.1:38765982-38766566 GCF_015228065.2 Penaeus monodon
ACCCTCCCTTTTAACCTCTTTACCCCGCTGCCCCCCGCCCACCACCCTCCCCGCCCCTCCCTCGCCCCGATTGGGTCTCGCATCCCCCGAGGGCGTGGTGGGTTAAGTGTGGGCGTAGGGCGTGCCCTGTTAGCCAAGCTTGGGCTCGAAGGTTACAAGGTTCTGGACTGCCTGCCCCCCGCCGCCCACTGGGGGGAGGGGGGAAGAGGGGAGGGGTGGGAGGGGGGAAGGGAGGGAGGGGAGGGAGGGAGGAAGAGGGAGGGGAGGGGGAAAGGGGTATGGAGGGATGCTGGAGAAAGAAGGTGAAGGGAGAGGGAAAGGGAGAGGGGGAATGTTGGGGAAGAAAGGTGAAGGGGATGGGAGAGGGAGAGGGGGAATGTTGGGGAAGGAGATGAAGGGAGAGGGAGAGGGGAAATGTTGGGGAAGGAGATGAAGGGGATGGGAGAGGGGAAATGTTGGGGATGCGTCTGCTATGGCAAGATATGGAGGGGACGTGACGTAAGCTTGCGTGTATGGGTGTTGGTGGAGGTGTGAGGGGGGGGGAGAGGGAGTCAGGGCCCAACAAAGGCTGTACAATAGGACTT
>NC_051412.1:38767332-38767511 GCF_015228065.2 Penaeus monodon
AAACGCAGAAACTCTCTTCCATTCTACTTGCTGAAAAAAAATCACTTTCTATCTTGTCATTATTTCCTGATAAAGTCCTGAGTGTTAATACGCCTTAACGCCATTTCACTCTTTGAGAAAGCGTGTGGGTCTCATTACTAAGCAAGAGAGACGTGGAAATGCTACGCTTAAGTTTCAAT
>NC_051412.1:38768407-38768524 GCF_015228065.2 Penaeus monodon
ACAAAAACAACGCTGCAGTGATAAACCAGCTGTTGTTTCCGGTTTTCTTAAGGGATTCCGCAGTATGTAGACAAAGTCGCATTTTTATAGAACGATTTGCACTAAATAAGACTTGAA
>NC_051412.1:38769356-38769452 GCF_015228065.2 Penaeus monodon
TTGTGGACTCCATAGCAATTATTCCTTCAGACACAGTCCTCCCGACTGGGTTCCCGTTATAACTAGCTCTCCTGGCCACTTGCACTCTATACCCTG
>NC_051412.1:38770497-38770683 GCF_015228065.2 Penaeus monodon
CATGAAAAAAGCTGTACTTCTATTTAACTCTCTTGTAACTAAGTGGACTCTCTCTACCTTCTCTACCCTCCCCCCCTCTCTGCGTCATAGCCCACCCTCATTCCTTTCCTCTGTAAACCCCACCCTTTCACCCTAAAACGCCCACCGTCTTCTCCGCACCGCACTTGTCCCTAACGCACCCTAACG
>NC_051412.1:38771039-38771114 GCF_015228065.2 Penaeus monodon
ATAAATAGATAAATAGATAGAAAATGTTGTGTGGGGGTGTGTTTTTATGGTTAATAGGTAATGAAACAATACCAG
>NC_051412.1:38773239-38774738 GCF_015228065.2 Penaeus monodon
AACAAAAAATTAAAATTTAGACAGATAGATATGTAAACAAAGAACTCCACCAGCTCCGAGCATCATCAGAAATACGCATCCCCAAGTCAGCCGAGGAAATACGCGATCAAGCTGACAGCGGGCGCTCGTGTGTTATTGCGGGCCGTTCAAAGGTATCGTAAAGCGCTAGTTTGGGATCACCGTAGATCGCAATGGCACTATGAAGCCTATGCAACAAAGGGGTGTTAGTGCTTGTGTTGCAGCGGGCAGGGGTAATGCAAGGTCTCCATAGTCCTATAAAAGGCATAAAGTTTAAATGCTTTGGGGCGTTGATATCAAAACGAAGTGGGAACGTTAAAGAAATAATAATGTCAATTGGATGCAAATGGCGGCCGGGATTGCCCCTATAATGCTGGGGGGTTTGAAAGGTGCAACTACATGGTACCTACGCTTCCCCCCCTCCCCCTCCCTCCCCCTCCCCCTCACCCTCTTCCTAACCTCTTCCCCTCCCCCTCCCCTCCCCCTCTTTCCAACCCTCTCCTCCCACCCCCCCTCCCCACCTCTTTTCCCCCCCCCCTCCCCCAAACCCCTTTTCCCCCTCCCCCCCCCCACCTTTCCCCCCTCCCCCTCCAACCTTCCCTCCCCTCCTCCCTCCCCCTTCCCTCCCATCCTCCCCACCTTTCCCCCTCCCCCTCCCCCAAACCCCTTCCCCCCCCCTCCTCCAACCTCCCCCCTCCCCCTCCTCCCCACCTCTTCCCCTCCCCTCCCCCACTCTCCCCTCCCCTCCCCTCCACTTCCCCCCCTTCCCCCCACCTCTTCCTTCTCTTCTTCTCTTCTTCATGACCCCTTTCTCCTTTCCTTCTGTGCTCCTTTCTCACTTTTTCTGTATCCAATTCCCCTCCATTTTTCTCTTTTCTTTCTTCGTCCTTTTCTCTACCATCTTCCTCATTATTCTCTTCTCCCCCTTCCCTCTTTCCCCATTTCTTTTCTTCCCCTCATTCTTCTCTTCCCTCCCTCTTCCTCCCTCATTATTCTCTTCTCTCTCTTCTTCCTCATTCTTCTGTACTCCCTCCTTCCTTCCTCATTATTCTCTTCTCTCCTTTCTTCCTCATTCTTCTTTTCTCTCCCTCCTCGTTCCTCATTCTTCTTCTCCCTCCCTTTTCTCTTTTTACCCCCACCCCTTCCTTTTATCCCCCCCTCCCCCTTTCTTTAATTTATTTCTCCTCCCTCCTCCTTTTTTTTTATCCTCCCCCCCCTCCTTTCCCCCCCTTCCCTTCCCCTCCTCCCCTTCTCTCTTTCATCCCTTCCCCCCTCTCCCTTCCCCTTTTTCACCCCTTCCTCCTCCCCCCTTTCCTTTTCCCCCGCCAAACATCTTTTTCGTTTCCCCATTTTCCCCTCTCCTTCTTTATCCTCCCTCTCCATTTTCCCCCATCGTTAGTCCCCTCGTTCATTAACTCCTTCCCCTTCCCCTCTATTCTTTTCCTTTTCTTCCTTCTTCTACCTTTCCCCCTCCATTCCCC
>NC_051412.1:38774997-38775258 GCF_015228065.2 Penaeus monodon
TCAAGGGACACGGAAGCAGAAACCGAGGGGTCTGGGGGCGCAAAAATAAAGGAGAAAGGGAGAGAAGGAAAAAAAGGGGGGGGGGGAAAAAAAAAGGCTTGGTTTCCGGGGGGAGAATTAAAAGGGGGAAAAGATTGCTTTGTTTTTTTCCCGGGGGATGGTGGGGTCTGGGGGGAAAAAAGGGGGGGGTCAAAAAGAGGGAGGACAGATTTTCTTAATAGTGTAAAAAGAGGAAAAGTTGGGGAAAAAAACGTGGGGGGG
>NC_051412.1:38775317-38775575 GCF_015228065.2 Penaeus monodon
AGACTATCCTTTTCACTCCTTTCCCTTATCCTCTCTCTTTCTCTCAAGGGTGATGGCAAACCCCCCCAAGAGAGGAAAATTTTTTTTTTTTTTTTGGTCCCTTTAAAAAATTAAGAGACAGAAGAAACCGGAAAATAAAAGTAATGATAATGGGAATAAAACAATATGATATGTAAATATTTTGAAGATTAAAACTAACGGTTATGGGTTGGGGGGCCGGATTAAAAATTTTTTTTAAAAAATTTTTTTTTTTGAGGG
>NC_051412.1:38775913-38776271 GCF_015228065.2 Penaeus monodon
TTTGGTGGGGGGGGAAGGAAGATTATATAGTAAAATTAAAAATTTAAAACACACTTCATAAACCATGATACTGGGAATAAAATTTTTAACTATATATGTAAATTTTGAAAGATTCCACATTTTCTGAGTTCGTGGCGTGGGGCCGGAAATATTTTTTTTCTATTAAGAAGAAAAGGCAGATGCTATCGGAACCACGTGACCACACCTGAAAAAAAAGAAAAAAAAATTAACACCTGTACAATGTACAAGTGTACACAGCAGCTTTTTTTCCGGTGTGGTACAAGTGATACTTATATCTATCATGTCCTAAGATTAATAATGTTCTGTCTTTGTGATATAAAGAGTAAAGGTTGCAAAA
>NC_051412.1:38776643-38776728 GCF_015228065.2 Penaeus monodon
TTTCATTTTAAAGGGTATATTGGGGGACATCCCCACCACACATATAATATTTTAACTATATCTATTTAATTTTATTAATATTTTA
>NC_051412.1:38776802-38776973 GCF_015228065.2 Penaeus monodon
AAAGCAGGGTATCTTTTGAGTAGAATTTAAATGTTTAAAAAAGTTGCAGGGGGAAAATCGCCAAAAAATGCGCCGTTTGGTTAAACCTGTAAGGGAAAAAGAGAAGGAGAAGGGCCTTCAAAATTTCGTCAATATTCCCGTGACTCATTCGTTATTCCGTATATTTTTTGC
>NC_051412.1:38777084-38777157 GCF_015228065.2 Penaeus monodon
GGGTTGTGGGGTTGGGTGTGTGTGTTTTTTGGGGTGTTTTTATGTGTATTTTAAAACACCCACAACACACACT
>NC_051412.1:38780464-38780645 GCF_015228065.2 Penaeus monodon
ATTCTCTACATTCGACGTCTAACCGTTCATTGCATGTGCATGTTTTCAACGTAATCAGCTTCTGGTTTATATCTTAATTTGCTTTATAAATGCAATTATCCATTATCTTCTCTCTTTTTTTTTGTCTCGTTAAAATCCTTTTTAATCCGTCTTACTTTTTTGTCTGTAATGTTTGGCCATC
>NC_051412.1:38780670-38780746 GCF_015228065.2 Penaeus monodon
GCGAGATATTTAAAGTGATTTTAAAAATCTTTTTTTTTCTGTACACCAGCTTAGTGATTCCTTCCTTCCCTAAAAG
>NC_051412.1:38780781-38780944 GCF_015228065.2 Penaeus monodon
GGTTTATATGATTTTTATCGTTACGAGGTAATTCATTATTTTGCTTCTCGTGTGAACTTGATATAAGAGTCAGCAATGAATGGAGTTCTAGCAAGCACCGGGGACACTGCAGTTGCACGTATTTCATTTTCTGCGTCATTGCAAATGTAACAGTACACTTTTT
>NC_051412.1:38780966-38781058 GCF_015228065.2 Penaeus monodon
ATCCTAATGCCACCAGAAATTATGTTAATTGCATGATTTCATTATCACCATTATTATTTTCCACTAGCATGATTATAACAATTAAGTTCGTA
>NC_051412.1:38781094-38781884 GCF_015228065.2 Penaeus monodon
CGCTTTTGTCGTGTTCTCTTCTTCCCTCATTCATCATTTTCCTCTGTTTTTCATTTCCCAATCCTTAATTTCAAGTTCTTACTATTCGTCTCTCTTCTCATCTCCTCCTTACCTTTTCCCTCTTCCTTCTCTCTTTCCTCTTTCCTCCATTCACTTTTTTTTTCTCCAGTCTTCTCCCCACTTTCCCTTCCCTTCTATTTATCTCTTCCTCTCTCTCCTCACTCCCACTCTCTTTTTCCCTCCTCCCTATGCCTCCCTCCTGTCGCTCCCCTCCTCTCTCCGCCCCTCCCTCACTCTCTCACTCCCTCACTCCCTCCCTCCTTCCTCTCTCCCTCCTTCCCTCCCTCCCTCCCCCTCTCTCCCTCTCTCCTTCCCTCCCTCCCGTCGCTTGCTATTCTTCGCTTTCCCTCCTTCCTTACTTCTCCCCCCTTCTTAACTGTCCTTCTTTCCTCCCTCTTCCCTCTTTACTTCAAACCTCTTCCTCTCCACTCTCTTTCCCTCCCTCTCTTTTCCTCTCCCTCCTTCTCCCTCTTTTTTCCTCTCCCTCCTTCTCCCTCTCTTTTCCTCTCCCTCCTTCTCCCTCTCTTTTCCTCTCCCTCCTTCTCCCTCTCTTTTCCTCTCCCTCCTTCTCCCTCTCTTTTCCTCTCCCTCCTTCTCCCTCTCTTTTCCTCTCCCTCCTTCTCCCTCTCTTTTCCTCTCCCTCCTTCTCCCTCTTTTTTCCTCTCCCTCCTTCTCCCTCTCTCTCTTCCTTATATCGTCCTTCGAGTGTGCGACTGCCTTAACTTGCGAC
>NC_051412.1:38782565-38782820 GCF_015228065.2 Penaeus monodon
GTTCTTCGGTCTCTTAATTCAACACCGAAAAGAAATCCCGGGACAAAATATGTTGCGTTAATGATAACTTCCCTGAAACTGGACTGTGACGGTTTGCACTTTATTGCTTTTAATTAAGTTGCAAGCTGGGGACCCCCGAGGATGGATCTGAGGTCCAGGAGATCAATTAAATCTGGACGTTATTTAATTCGATAGTGCATTATGGAACATTTGTTTTGGGAGAGGAATGCTGCTGGGTGATTAGCGGTCGTGTTT
>NC_051412.1:38783675-38784400 GCF_015228065.2 Penaeus monodon
ACTACATACGAGAAAGCGAAGCGAGATTCAACCAATGAATATTGCTCTCCCCTTCACCCCCTCAGCCCAAAAAAGTATCATCAGACGGATTGCCGGCGGATTAATTGAGCAAGGGTTAGGTCGAGTTGTTTTGCGATGGGGAAGAGCGGGGAGGGAGCTGAGGAAGAAGGGGGAAGAGAGGTTGAAAGAGGGAGACGGGAGCAGGAGGGAGGTTGGGGGTTGGGGGAGGAAGAGGAAAAGGGGGTTTAGAAAAGGAGGGGTGGGCAGGAGGGAGGTTGGGGGTTGGGGAGGAAGAGGAAAAGTGGGGTTTAGAAAAGGAGGGGTGGGCAGGAGGGAAGTTGGGGAGGAAAAGGAAAATGGGCGTTAGCGATGGTGGGCAGGAGGGAGGTTGGGGGTTGGGGAGGAAGAGATAAACGGGGGTTAGCAATGGAAGGGTTGCGCAGGAGGGAGAGAAATGGGGTTGAGGAGGAGTGGGGAGCAGAAGAGAGGTGAGGAAGTGCGGACGAAAGTAAGAAATGGTTAGAGAGGGAGGGGTGAGCAGAGCGTGGAGCAGGGGTTAGACTGGGGAGGAGGGGTTAGGGAGGGAGGGGAATCTGGGGAGGAGGGAACAGTCTAGGAAGGGAGGGGTAGTAGAGAGGTTGGGGTGTAAGGGGAAGGGGAGGGGAAGGGGAGGGAAGAGAGAGAGAGACGAGGACGCTGGTTTTATTGAGTGAGGCGAGGTGGAA
>NC_051412.1:38784963-38785030 GCF_015228065.2 Penaeus monodon
GACACAAGGGTAAAACTGCAGTGTTGCTGTACATCATGGATTGCATCTACCTGGCACGCCCGCTGCA
>NC_051412.1:38785281-38785589 GCF_015228065.2 Penaeus monodon
ACTCTCCCTTCACCCATCCCTCTATCCTCTTCCCTATCCTCCCCCTTCTTTTCCTCCCCATTTATCTCCACTCTCATTCCCTTTTTCTTTTCTTTCCTTATTCTCCTCCTATCCCACTCTCCCATTCCTCTCCTCTCTCTCCTCCTTCCCTCATCCTTACCTGTTCCATCCCTCTCTCTTTTCCTCACCATTTCTCTCTTCCTTTCTCTTTCTCCCCTTCTTTCTTCTTTTTATTCCTCTCTCCCTCTTCCACACCACACACTCTCTGGGTTTGTTTTTCCTTCCTTTCTCGCTAATCTGTTCTCTGT
>NC_051412.1:38785775-38785960 GCF_015228065.2 Penaeus monodon
CGGAGCTTCTGAAGCTGTTCCGTTGAACACGTAAATGGGCTCTAACTTTTGCCAACTCGAAAGATCAATAACATTCTGAGTATATTTCTTTAGAGATTCATTTCTGATGCGTTTAGCATTTTTTTTCTTCTTCTTTTTTTGTACCAGTTTGTTCAGTTATCCGGATCCGGTTCAGAATAACAAAC
>NC_051412.1:38786721-38786922 GCF_015228065.2 Penaeus monodon
TTCTAAGCGGTTCTAAACTTATACCCAAGGCCCTGGGAGCATGAGTAAGTTATCCTACAGTCAGCCGAGGAAATACACTCTCAAGAATCCGTCGACAAGTCTTTCTTTTAATTTAATCATATTTTTCTCCTTCTGCAACACTCAGAAGGCCTGGATTCGGATAGATTATCTTGGTGTGAATTATCATTTCATGTTCAACAG
>NC_051412.1:38787241-38787986 GCF_015228065.2 Penaeus monodon
ACTTACCCTAAACTTCACCCCTGTCCCCAATCCCCTTCACCCCCACTATCCTACCCCCACCCCCATCCCCCCACCACCATCCCCCCATCCCTTTACCCCACCCACCCACCCCCAATACCCTCACCCCTACCCCATCCCCACATTACCCTCCCTCCCTCCTCCTCCTCCCCCCCCCATCTCCACCCACCCACCCAAAAAGCACGAACAAACAGCAGAAGTACAGGCCACTGGACACGAGGGGGAGAGGCCAGGCAAGTCACGAGAGAGCTTGGCTGTTCGATGTATTATCAATGAGGAAGAAGACACAGGTGTGGCGTAGGAGGGTGGGGGTGTTGGGGAGGGAGGGGAAGGTGTGGGGGTGTTGGGAGGGGAGGGTGTGGGGGTGTTGGGAGGGGAGGGTGTTGGGGGTGTTGGGAGGGGAGGGTGTTGGGGGTGTTGGGGAGGGGAGGGTGTGGGGGTGTTGGGAGGGGAAGGGAAGGTGTGGGGGTGAGTGGGAGAGGGTTCGACGAGGGAGATAGGGGGAGAAGAAGAGGGTGGGGATGGGGTGAGAAAGGGTGCGAAGGGGAGGTTGGGGGTTTTGGGATGATTAGGGAAAAGGGGTTGTGGTGTTAGAGATGGGTTAGAGGAAGAAATTGGGTTGTTTGGGGAGAGTTCTGGGTCGAGGGGTAAAACGAGTGTGGGTGAGTTATGCATTAATATTTGCTGGAGAAGCGGGGTTGTGGTTGGAGCAGTGTTTGGAGGAAAC
>NC_051412.1:38788320-38788635 GCF_015228065.2 Penaeus monodon
TTACACACACAAGCCACCCACAGCCCCACCTACAAACGCCCATTAATACAATTACTACGATTCTCGGACACACCCTATAGCGTCTGTGCACCCACGCTTCGCTTTTGTTTTTTTGTTGTGGATCAATACGAGGCTTATGTTTTTTTTATGTTTTTTTTTTTTTTTACATTTCTTATCGTTTTTTTTTTTTTTTTTTGGCTATTTTATCTTTCTTGTATTAAATTGGTTTATTATTTTATATTCTTATTACATAGAATGTTCATGATTTTTACAGTGGATCAATTTTTTTTTTATGTGGATAGTGATGGTGATTAT
>NC_051412.1:38789499-38789683 GCF_015228065.2 Penaeus monodon
CGCTTTTTAATTTGTCAGCCTCACCTTTGACCCGAGTTTTCTATATTAATCCGTTTACATCACATTTTATCTACTTTTTTTTCTTCAGTTAGATTCTTCATTTCCTCGTCCTGCCAACTTTTCCCCACGTCAGGCTTCCAGCGTTCTGCCATCCTGTCTGGCGGTCTTTCTGACACTTTTCTGA
>NC_051412.1:38789860-38790632 GCF_015228065.2 Penaeus monodon
TTTGCCATCCTTTTCAGTTACTCTCTTTGCCATCCCTTTTGTCATCCCCTCTGCCAGCTCCTCAGCTCTCCCCCCCCCCCCCCGCAGGAGTGATGGCAGCGTGGGTGGCAGAGGAGGTCCACCCACGCTGCCATCACACTTGCAATTGCTTCCATTCATTGCAACAATTAATCTACGGTCATCAGCTGCAGGTCGAGTGGCTTTGCTTTGAGTGCGGAGCTTGTCCTGTCTTGCTTCGTCTTGCTTTGTCTTGCTTTGTCTTGCTTTGCCTTGCTTTGTCTTGCTTTGCCTTGCTTTGTCTTGCTTCGTCTTGCTTTGTCTTGCTTTGTCTTGCTTTGTCTTGCTTCGTCTTGCTTTGTTTTGCTTTGTCTTGCTTTGTCTTGCTTCGTCTTGCTTTGTCTTGCTTTGTCTTGCTTTGCCTTGCTTTGTCTTGCTTTGCCTTGCTTTGTCTTGCTTCGTCTTGCTTTGTCTTGCTTTGCCTTGCTTTGTCTTGCTTTGTCTTGCTTCGTCTTGCTTCGTCTTGCTTTGTCTTGCTTTGTCTTGCTTTGTCTTGCTTCGTCTTGTTTTATCTTGCTTCGTCTTGCTTCGTCTTGCTTTGACTTGCTTTGTCTTGCTTTGTCTTGTTTCGTCTTGTTTTATCTTGCTTCGCCTTGCTTTGCCTTGCTCTGTCTTGCTTCGCCTTGCTTTATCTTGTTCTATCTTGTTCTATCTTGCTTTATCTTGCTTTATGATGCTTGTTTTCTTTAATGTCTGATATGAATAAGTCACATGC
>NC_051412.1:38791143-38791260 GCF_015228065.2 Penaeus monodon
CGTCAATAAACAATAAGAAATCAGCTCCTTGATACGGATAATGACAAATAACAATAAATTATTCACTCGCCTTATACCGTTACCTGCTAGAGGGAGGGAGTGACAGCGAGAGGGGAG
>NC_051412.1:38791299-38791593 GCF_015228065.2 Penaeus monodon
CGATGGGGGAGGAAAGCCGTGGGGGAGGGAGGGAGGGAGGGGGGTGAGGGGATTAATCGTTGGGGGGAGGAGGAGGTGGGAGGGGAGGAGGAAGAGGGGGGGAGGTAGAGGGGAGGAGAGAGGGGCGGGGTTAGAGGTGGAGGAGGTGAGAAGGGGGGGGGCAGGATTAGGGGAAGGAGGTGGGGGAGGAGAGATAGGGGAGGGTGGGGGGAGAGGGGGTAGGGGAAGGAGATTACAGGCTCCGAGCTAGTGCAGTGCGTGTGAACCTCATGTTGTGTTTGGGACGGGGGTAGG
>NC_051412.1:38792793-38792877 GCF_015228065.2 Penaeus monodon
AAGGATTAGGCGAAGAATAAATGGAGGAAACAAGAACCGGAGAAGATGAAGGAGAAGAAAGCAAAGATTGGATAATGCGTTAGC
>NC_051412.1:38793285-38793554 GCF_015228065.2 Penaeus monodon
GAAACGATTTTTTTTTTATTCTTCGGTAACTTTTAAAATCAAAAAGGAAACTAAAAGGCTTCTAGCTAATGCAATATTCGGATAATAGTAAAAATAGTAAATAATAATAATAACAAATAAATAAATAAATGAAATAAAATAAAATGAAAAAATCATGAAAAAAAACACACCTTTTCTCAAACCATTTTTTTTTTCTTCTCCTTTTGTGACTTTGCTTTCCTCATATTCATTCATGTTCTATATTTCCCATTTTTCTTAGCGCTGTGCCT
>NC_051412.1:38793875-38793989 GCF_015228065.2 Penaeus monodon
TCGTCTCCCTACCTTCTTTTCAGATGCTTTTTAGACAGCAAACCCGTGTATGAACCTTACACAGATATCTCCTCCACAACACCTATGAACAAGACCCGCTCACACGCACTGGCA
>NC_051412.1:38794117-38794235 GCF_015228065.2 Penaeus monodon
GTATCACAGTTGCATGCACAGTAAGCTCATGGCAACAAAGCAAACTAACACACGGGTCTCCGGCAGTGCACAGAGGAGCTCTTGACCCCCTATGCTCTTCCGGCCCTCCCCCCACCCC
>NC_051412.1:38794771-38794952 GCF_015228065.2 Penaeus monodon
GATAAAAACGCCGGAAACGATCGACATTTACAAAGGTCGCCTTCCACTTATCTTCAAGTGGCGTTGGGTGGATGGATAGTGAACGTGAGGCGGCGAAACCACCCTCTAGGATACGACTCGCACGCAATCAAACCCTTAGCCTGAACGAGCGGGGGAAACATGACTGAATTAATAATTGAAT
>NC_051412.1:38796434-38796498 GCF_015228065.2 Penaeus monodon
ACTTTTCTCAAACCATTTTTTTTTTCTCTCTCCTTTTGTGACTTTGCTTTCCTCATCTTCATTC
>NC_051412.1:38796566-38796929 GCF_015228065.2 Penaeus monodon
TTACGTATATATGTACGTACATATATTTTTTCTTCTTTATAAAACTGAATTGTAATTGCATTAACGACAGAGGCATTGCTACTCGCTAGAATTCTAGGGATCCCTATTTTGTTTACATTTTTCCCTGACAACCTCTCATACTCAGAAGTAATAGCAACAACACACAAGTAATATAGCATATCTGCTATAAATATACATTCAGTACGGTAATACTACAGATAATATATTATTCAGTGAGACCTTTGATGATATAAACAGCATAATCTGTAAATATAAAATAACGGCACAGTCCACTGGTCTATCGTGGCTGGAGGAAAGAGATAATCTGTGCTGGTGACGTTAGCGGTCTGGCAAAGTTTGGGA
>NC_051412.1:38797326-38797611 GCF_015228065.2 Penaeus monodon
CCACACCATAACAAATAGCAAAACCCTTTACATCGTATTGAAAATATTTCTGTATATTGCTTTCACCGTTCTCTCCCAAACATATGCAGCAAAATACATTGGAAAACATCTCTGAAGTATGAAGTACGCATGTATTCCCAATATCCTAAAGTGAGAGTAATGCCATGGCGAGGGTGGTCGAGAATGCCGTAGAGCGAAGATAGCAAAATGGAAACCAAATTAAAATGGAATAATTTCGTTTTAATGTGCATTGGTGTGATTTGTGTTCTAATAACTGAACGTGGT
>NC_051412.1:38799265-38799332 GCF_015228065.2 Penaeus monodon
CACGCCTCCAGAGACCCCAGCCAGGCCATCATCCCCCTCGCCTCCTTCGTAATTTCCCCGGAACCCT
>NC_051412.1:38800191-38800259 GCF_015228065.2 Penaeus monodon
CACACATGTATGTACGTTTGTGTGTCTACATAAATACGTGTGTACAAAGATAGATACAGATAGAAAGA
>NC_051412.1:38800349-38800776 GCF_015228065.2 Penaeus monodon
TTTTCCCAATCTTTGCCAAACCGCTGACGTCACCAGCACAGATTACCTCTTTCTTCCACCCACGATAGACCAGCGTACTTTGCCGCTATTTTCTCCTTACGGATTATCTTGTTTATCTCACGAAAGGAATACATTAATTACTGTATTATCTGTTGTATTATCTACCGCATTGGCTGTATCCATCTACGACATTTCCTGTATTATTCGTGATGTTGATATTACTACTAAGTGAATCTTACTGTATCTTCTGTACTGTCTGTCAAGTCTACTGTATTTTTTACTGTATCTACCACATACGGTTAGCTGTATTCTTTGACATATCTAGTGATTTATCTACCATATACTGTATTATCTATTGGATCACCTATATTGTATATTTCATTCATTCATTGCATTTCGATTGCAACTTCTTTTTCATTTTTTTATA
>NC_051412.1:38801051-38801269 GCF_015228065.2 Penaeus monodon
GAGCGACGAAGTCCAAATATGCAATCAGTGCAACAAAACGCAATCAGACCAACTTGCAGACCTACAGAAAATCGACGCAAAACAAAATAATTACGAAACTTGAGAAACTTGGTTGTCAGCACTTCATGTAGACCCGATTTATTCTTTTATAAATAAATCGGTTGCATGTAATCGATTACTGTGATACTATACATCATGTTTGGTTTTGCTGCCCTTAC
>NC_051412.1:38802142-38802454 GCF_015228065.2 Penaeus monodon
AATAAAATGAATCCCTTGTACACAAGAGTGCTACACTGCAAACACATACAACAGTACACTCTGTACAAGGGATGACAAAGCAGAGAGACAGAGACAGACAGGGTGCCAAATCGAGAGAGACAAGGAAAGACAGCACGGGTGCCAACGAGAGGGTGGCACTCCGATTCCCTTACACATTTCACAAGTGCCAAAAAAAAGGCCTAACTATCGGGACCGACCCCCCTGGACACCCGGTGATACCAAGCTTAGGTTACGGAGGGACTGCCCACTCTCCTACCTATGGGCGAGTGGCGGTAAGAGATTATTTTTCGA
>NC_051412.1:38802967-38803084 GCF_015228065.2 Penaeus monodon
GAGGAGGAAATCATATATATTTATCAAGTGTCATTGAGGCGATCACGGGGTTTTGATTAAGGCAATGATGCTGATGCTGAACTCTCGCTGATGATCGCGTTAGCTTGTCGTGGCGTG
>NC_051412.1:38804220-38804956 GCF_015228065.2 Penaeus monodon
AGTCTACCTATCCCCTGCTTTCTTTCTTGCTAATCTTGTACATTTCTCTCCATGGCGTGAAACCATAATAACGACGTTTAATTGATTTTATCAAGAGAGGGTTAAGGTCCAACCTTTACCTACTTCGCTGTACTCGGGAGGACACTAAACTCCTTGCAGAATATAGTATATAATCACCTTACCCATATATGAGGCAGAGAGTGAAGGAGAAACCCCCGACCCAACACACTTCCATCAGAATAAATACAAAACCGAAAACAGAAAACAAAACCGGCGTTCAGTATTTAGAGACAGGGGGGAAAAAAAATGACAGCTCTGGGTACACGTAACAACAGTTAGCCCAGAGCACAACAGCACAGCAGCATAACAGGACACAGCAGCTTTCTCTCTCTCTTTCACTACGCACGAATACAACACATGTACCATTTACATGCTCTCTCGCTGCACGGGGTCTCACTGTCCACTTACAATATGCAAATACTCGAGTTGAAAAAAAAAATGGCTGTCCATTGTATTGTTAGTGGACACGATGCTATTTTTAACTTTTACTCGCTTATGCAATTAGGCAGATGTATTTTTTTCCTTTTTTTTTTGCACATATATTCACGTATTTTTGAGGAGGAAATTATATGTATTTATAAGCTACAAGTGTCATTGAGGCGATCACGGGGTTTTGATTAAGGCAATGATGCTGATGCTGAACTCTCGCTGATGATCGCGTTAGCTTGTCGTGGCG
>NC_051412.1:38806326-38806756 GCF_015228065.2 Penaeus monodon
GCCCCCCCCCCTGGGCCAGGTGGACCACAATTAGCGTGTCCATATTCATGCGTGTAGTATTGACGTGGCGGGAGTGGCCATCCCCGGCCCTCTCCTGTCCCTGCTCATCAACCCTCCCCTCTCCTCTCTCCCCTCTTCCTTCTTCTGCCCTCTCCCCTCTTCCTTTCTCCTGTTCTCTCCCCTCTCTCTCCGCTTCCTCCTCTTCCTCTCTCTCCGTTTCCTCTTCTTGTTCCTCTCTCTCCCCTCTCTCCACTGCCTTCTCTTCCTCTCTCTCCCCTCTTTCCACTTCCTCCTCTTCCCCTCTCTCCCCTCTTACTATTTCTACCTTCTCCCCTCTCTCTTCTCCCTCCTTCTTCCTCCTGCCTCCTTCCTTCTTATATTTCTATCCTCTTTGTTTTTCAATCTCTCAACCTGTCAGCCAGGCATGCAT
>NC_051412.1:38806908-38807557 GCF_015228065.2 Penaeus monodon
ATTCATCCAATTACTCGTATCCCTTCTTCCCTCTTCCCTCTCTCCTCTCCTTCCTCTTCTTCATCTTCCCTTCCTCTCCCCTCATCCCTCTCTCCTCCTCATCCTCATTCATTCCCCTTTCCTCCTCCCCTTCTCTTACTTTATCCTCGTCCTCTCTTTCCCTTCCATTTCCTCCTCTCGCATTCACCTCCTTTCATGTTGCTTTACTCTCTTCTTCCTTACCTTTTATTGTTTCATTTCTTTCTCCTTTATCTTCTGTTGTTCTGTTGTCTTTTTTTTTCTCTTTTCGCAACCCTAAATATCCCCTGTTTAAAGCTCTTTTTTTTATCGTCACTTGTCTTTCTTCATTCTACTTCCATCTACGTCTTCTTTTTATTTTTCTTCTTCTTCTCCTCTTCTTTCTCCTCCTCCTCCTCTTTCTCCTCCTCCTCCTCCTCTTTTTCCTCTCCTCCTCTTCCTTATCCTCTTTCTCCTGCTTATGTTCCTTCTCTCTCTCTCCCTCTCTCTTTCTACCTTTTTTTTTTCTTTGTCCCCCTCCTCCTCCTACTCTCTATTCCCCTTCTCTTATTTTCTTCCCTCTTCTCGCCTTCCTCTTCATCTTCTTTATTCCCCTCTCTGGCCCCTTTCCCCTCTTTTATTGTTCCCTTCC
>NC_051412.1:38807616-38808205 GCF_015228065.2 Penaeus monodon
GTGTCCCTTCACTCCCGCCTCTCCCCTCTCCCCTCTCTCTCTCCTCCTCCTCCCCTTCCTTTTCCCCTTGCCTCCCGACCCCTCACATCCCCTCCCCTCCCGCCGCCCCCGCCTCCCCCCCCCCCAATCTCCTCGTTTGTCTCCCCTTTTCACATCCCTTCTCCCCTCACTCCCAGTCCTCCGCCCACCCGACCCCTCTAAAGCAACCCTCCTTTTCCCCTCGTCCTCTGTCCCTCCCCCCCTCCCCCCCCCCTTCCTCCTCCTCCTTCCACCCCTCGCACATTCCGCCGCACACAACCCCCCCCCCCCCAGCACAGAGTAGACCCCCCTCCCCCTCTTCCCTCCCCTCCCCCTCTACTCAATGAGGCTTGGATGCTGTGTGCTGGAATTCTGTCTTTAGTGCCTGCTGTCCGACCCCTCTTTCTCCCCTCTCCCCCCCCCCTTTTCTCCCTTCCCCTCTCCCGTTGGCCCTATTCCCCTCTCTCTCTATCTTTCTCTTTTTTCTTTTCTTCTTTTTTTCTCTTTCTCATTCTGGCATTGTCTCTCTCTCTTTCTTCTTCATCTGCCTCTCTCTCTCTCTCTCTCTCAC
>NC_051412.1:38808332-38808766 GCF_015228065.2 Penaeus monodon
CAATTTTTCCTTTCCACTCATTCTTCCCCTCCTTTCCTTCTTCCATCTCTTCCCTCTTCCTTCCTGCTCCCTCCGTTTCTTCCTTTTTCTCTCTTCCTCTGTTCCTTCTTCCTACCTCCTCTCTCCCCTCTTTCCTCCTCCCCTCTCCCTCTTTCCTCCTCCTCCCTCTTCCCCTCTCCCCTCTTTCCTCCTCCCCTCTCCCTCTTTCCTCCTCCCCTCTCCCCTCTTTCCTCCTCCCCTCTCCCCTCTTTCCTCCTCCCCTCTCCCCTCTTTCCTCCTCCCATCTCCCCTCTTTCCTCCTCCCATCTCCCCTCTCCCTTTTCCATTCCACGAGGGAGAAAAAGCACTTTCTTGCCCCAACGACCTATCTTAGGGTGAGGCACGACCCACCCTTATGCCGTCCTTAGGATGTTTTCTGGCATGGCACTCTATTC
>NC_051412.1:38808813-38808925 GCF_015228065.2 Penaeus monodon
CCTCAAGGTAAGGGTAGGAATCATGATTCTTCTTTATCTCCTTCCTCTGTTTCCTCTTTCTAGTTCCACTTGTTCCCTGCCAGGTATAGTAGCATGTCGACTATGCCCTGCG
>NC_051412.1:38808981-38809130 GCF_015228065.2 Penaeus monodon
TTTACCCCAAGTACCCAGTTTCTTCCCTTATCCCTCTCCTCCCTTTCTTAATACTGGTTCCTTCCATGTCCCCTTTTATCTCCCTCCGCCACTCATCCTTTCTCTTTACCCATTTTCCTTCCCCTTCGCTTCGTTTTTCTCTCCTAATG
>NC_051412.1:38809169-38810028 GCF_015228065.2 Penaeus monodon
AATTCCCTCACCACCCCATTTCCCATTCTTTATCCGACTCCCCCTCATCATGTCCTTCCTTTCCCTATTCCCCTTTCATTCTCCTACTGCCTTTCCCTATTTCTTTTCCCTTCCCCCTAGCCGATGCTCCCTTTCAAACTCGCCCTGACAATTCTTTCTACATTCCCCACGTCCCCTTCTCATTCCCCTACAACCTCCCATTGCCAAATCCCTCCCCCACCTCCCCTATCCCCCGTTTCTTCCCTTCCTCTACTTACCACCTCCCCACCCCACCCCCATCCACCCCTAACCCCATCTTCCTCCCTTTCCCTACACCAACCCCACTGCCTTTTCTCACCCTCTCCTCCCCACCTCACCCCCTCTCCTTCCTAACACTCCCTCCCTCCCTCCCTAAATCCTCCCCCTCCCCCCCTCCCCCACTCCCCTAAATTCCCTCCCCCTCACTCCCCTTACCCCCCCACCCCCCCACCATAGGGTCTCGAGAGGCATGGCACACCTCCAAGGACCACCTCCCCGAAACAACACGCTGGCACTCTCTATTGACCCGTGGCCGAGAGACATCTGATGGGGCCTTATAACGAAGACTTCGACCCGCCAAGCTCTTCCCTGCGTTGGAGAAGGTGGAGGAGGTGGAGGAGGTGATGGGGGTGGTGGGGGTGGTGGTAGGAGCGTTGGAGAAGGTGAGAAGGTGATGGGGGTGGTGGTGGTAGGAGCGTTGGAGAAGGTGGAGAAGGTGATGGGGGTGGTGGAGGTGGTGGTAGGAGCGTTGGAGAAGGTGGAGGAGGTGATGGGGATGGTGGAGGTGTTGGAGGAAGTGGTGATGGTGCGGTGGAGGAGGAGAAAGTGGAAATGGAGAGAG
>NC_051412.1:38810109-38810195 GCF_015228065.2 Penaeus monodon
AAGGGATATACTAAGAGTGAGAAATGGAGAAGCTATGTGAGAGGGTTGGGAGAGATAGATCGATCCGCGGACAGAACGAGTGTGTG
>NC_051412.1:38810558-38811055 GCF_015228065.2 Penaeus monodon
ACGCATTTGTTTGCTTGATTATTATTTTGGGAGGAAGTAAAATTTAGCAATTACGTATAAGACTGAAACAACACTGATGTGAATAATGAGACAATAACTGATCGTGATACCAATAACCCAATACTTTTCTTATCTGTTAATAACTAATTGGATTGGTGATCATAATCGTATTATGTGGAACAAGGAAATAGTACAAATAATTAACAGAATATGCCATTAATAAGGAAAAGCAATAACGTTAATAAAGTTGTTTTTTTATAATACTAAATAATTTTAATCACGATCAGCAAAATTGACGAAATGGAAAATACCTTTCTGTAAATGACTCAATTAGCAATATCATTAGTGTTTATAACGTTTGCATTCTGGAATAATATATATAGTAAAAGTTGAAATAAGTAGACTTATAGTTTCATTTTGTTGAATGTAATATATTGCATTTTCCTTGACTGACATGACGAAATGAAAAAAAAATAGTTTAATCATAATGGTGTTGG
>NC_051412.1:38812016-38812104 GCF_015228065.2 Penaeus monodon
GCTGCCAGGGCGGTCGGGTCTTGTGGCACCAGCAGTCTCTATGCGGCACTGGCGACGATGGTGCGGCACCGAGTAGACTGTAGGGGTT
>NC_051412.1:38812436-38812516 GCF_015228065.2 Penaeus monodon
TTTCTCGTGTCCTCCTCTCTTATTCTCTTTCGCTTCCCTTGGGTGGTGGTTGTGGGCTTCGTTTTTGCCCTGTTCTGTCT
>NC_051412.1:38813281-38813405 GCF_015228065.2 Penaeus monodon
AATTACCAGTGCGGCCGCTCCCTGCCTGGGTCGGTGGGGGCTCCCCCGGCACTATCAAATGCACTATCGCGGCCACCCTCACCATAATCTGCACAGTAGCTTTAACCTCCAATTTCATCGACGC
>NC_051412.1:38814002-38814955 GCF_015228065.2 Penaeus monodon
AGAGCATCACAGTGCAGTACACAGCCGCCTCTCCCCCCCCCCCCCCAGCTTCACACACAGACCACAACAGGACCTAGGAACGACCACCTCCCCCTCCCCCCACCCAAACACACGACACACGACTCTCCACCACCACCCCTCCCCCTCCCCGACCCCACCCTCACTCTCACCCTAGCTTCCCCTTTCCCCTATCTCTCATCCAGGCCCTATCCTCTGCTCTCCCTCCTCCCTCCTCCCCTCACTCACCCCCCTCCCCATCCTCTCGCTCATCCTTTCTCTCTCTCTTTATCCCTTTCTCTTCCCAGTTCCTCTCCCCTCTCTCGCTCCTTGGCTCTCTTCCTATTTCCCTCTCTCTCTCCTCATTCTCTATTTCTCCCCCTTTCTTTCCCTCCCCTCACTTCCCCTCCCTCAGTCTTCTTTTTCTCCTTTTCTCCTCCCCCTTTCTCCCCCCCCCCCAACGAAATTTCCTCCCTTCCACTCGTCCTGCCCCCCCCCCCTCCTCTGCCGGTTCTAAAACATCCCCTCCTTTCCCCCCCCCCATCTCCCTCACTCCCCCACCCTCTTCACTCCTCCCTCCTCCGGTCTGAAATATTTCTCCCCCATCCTCTACCGCCCCATCCCTCCCCATCGCCCGTCCTTTGGGGCCCCTTCTCCTTCTCCTCCTCCCTCCCCTTCTTTTTCTATGCTCCCCATCCTCCCTCCTCCTTCCCCTCCTCCTCCCTCCCTCCAACGCTTTCTCTATGCATCTCCCTCCCTCCTTCCAACTCTCTCTCCCCCACGTTTCCCCCTCCTTTCCCCCACGGCCGCCACCCTCCTCCTCCTCTCTTCCATTCTTCCCCAACATCCTCTTCCTCCCCGTCGTCCCCAACCCCTTCCCTGTACCCTTCTCCTCGGCCGCCAACTCTTCCCCCAACCTTTTCTTCCTAAAAAGTCCCCCAACCCCCTTTCCCTGT
>NC_051412.1:38815173-38815829 GCF_015228065.2 Penaeus monodon
CCCAACCTCCCCCCCAAATCCTTCCCCCCCTTCCCTTCCTCCCCAAAGCGGCCTCCTCCCAAACCTTTCCCTTCCTCTAACCCTTCCCCATTGAACCCTTCTCCTCCCCCCCATACCCTCCTCTCCCCCACCGAACCCTCCCCTTTCCCCCATACACTCTTCCTTCCCCCTATACCCTTCCCTCCCCCCCTCCGAACCCTCCTCTTCCCTTCCCCCCATACACCCTCTCCCCTCCCCCCCACCGAACCCTCCCCCTTCCCTTCCCTTCCCCCATACCCCCTCCCCTTCCCTCCCCCCCTTCCCCCTCCCCCCTCCCCCCGACAGCCATCCCGCCCTAACTTACGGCCGAGGAGCGAGACGCGCAACTGACCCAGCATGCAATAGTCGCGAACTCGCCGGCCCTGATAGCTTCATATTGCTCGGCCAAGCTATAGCTATTCTTTATTTGGGGGGCCTGAAATTTTCCCCCGACCCGAATAGTGCAAACGTTTTGGTAAATTACTCACGGTGGAGAGAGCGGTTATTCTCGTACCTGCATTTTTATACAACTCGGAGGCTCGGTCGGGTGGCGCACCTGCCTCCGATCGTCACTTGTTTTGTTGACGTTTTGACCGCTCGGTTTTATAATCATCGTCCTTCCTATAACTCTTCATACG
>NC_051412.1:38815857-38816079 GCF_015228065.2 Penaeus monodon
TCGAAAATCAACACACCAAAAAATCAAAATTTCAATTCTCACTCTTTCCTCGATTCAGAAAAAAAGCGTATATATATATATATTCGACGAGACAAATAAAAATCGACTCGTATGCTGTATACACTTTCATCCTCCGTCCAATCTATCCACGCCAAATCCCGCCTCTTCTATATGCCATCCAACAACTCTGCACAGTGTTTTTTTTTTCGTGTATTTTTTTAG
>NC_051412.1:38816660-38816758 GCF_015228065.2 Penaeus monodon
CACGCCTTAACAGGCAATAAACCCGCATAAATTCTCAATAACCTCAGACACACACACATACACGTAACACGCCTTATAATGCACGCCCATATTACATC
>NC_051412.1:38816870-38817249 GCF_015228065.2 Penaeus monodon
AACTCTCGCACAACCTCTCTGTGGTAACCCTATACAACAGCTCTTCAATATACCTCTTCTATCCCCTTTACCCTCCCTCCACCCACCTCTCCCTTTCCCTCCTCCCCCCCATCCACCTCTCCTTCTCCCTCCTCCTCCCTCTTCCTCCCTCCAGCCTTTTCGATACTTCCTCCTCCTCCCTCCTCCTCTCTCTTCCTCCCTCCCTCCTCTCTCCTCTTCCCTCCTGCTCCCTCCTGCTCCCTCCACTCTTCGCCTCCCTTCCGACACTTCCTCCATCTCACTCTTTCCTTCCCCTCAGTTCTAACCCTTCTGTCTCTTCTTTTCTCCCTCACCTATTCTTCCTTCCCTCCTTCTGCTCTCTTCCTCACGTTCTCCCTCC
>NC_051412.1:38817430-38817968 GCF_015228065.2 Penaeus monodon
ATCCCTCACCCTATCATTCTCCCTGTTCCCCCTTTAACCTGCCCCTCCCTCATTCCTATCACTGCACCCATCCCCCACCCAACCCTCATTCTTCCTCCATTCTTCCTCTCCCTCACCCCCTACCTCTCCCTCACCCCCTACCTCTCTCTCACCCTCTACCTCTCCCTCACTCTTACCTCTTCCTTCACGCCCCCCCCCCATTTCCCTCTACTTTCACCCCTTCCCTTCCCCATCCTTTCCCTCCACCCCCACCCCCCTCTCTTCCAACGACCTCCCCTCCCCCCCACACCCCCTCCTCCCGTGTTCCAATGCCTAACAACTAACCAATACAAACTCTGTAGTTTCTCCCTCTTCGCTTTCCCTCTGGACAACACTCATGCTTCCTGTGAGTCTAGAACCCCCCCCCCTCCCCATTCCTCCCTTCCTCCCCCACCCACCCCACCCCATTCCTCCCTCACTCTCCCTTTCCCCTCACTCCAAGCGGAATATGTTTTCTTCTTTAAGCTCCTCCCTCTCTCTTTCTGTTTCTCCCTCCCTT
>NC_051412.1:38818058-38818188 GCF_015228065.2 Penaeus monodon
CACATTATATCTCTCCCTCTTACCCTCCCCGGCACACACACACACACACTATCTACATATCTCTATCTCTCTCTCCCGCTCCCTCACCTCCCGCACATCCTTCCTCTCTGTCTCTCTTTCCCCTCTTTCT
>NC_051412.1:38818221-38818295 GCF_015228065.2 Penaeus monodon
TCTTAGGCCCCAATCCCCCATACAGCCTTGTTTCACCTCCCCTCTTTCCCCTTGCACTCGCCACCCAACTCTCG
>NC_051412.1:38820559-38820725 GCF_015228065.2 Penaeus monodon
TTTCTCTGCCTTCTTCTTATTCTTATTCTCTGTAGGCGTTTATATACGCATACTTTTATACTCGTGTTAATGAATGCAAATGTCCTTTGGGATTTTAATCTCCGTAATCACGACGAGAAATGTCAATGAAGCTGTTTATCTTATCATTAAAATTATTAAAGTCATA
>NC_051412.1:38821010-38821547 GCF_015228065.2 Penaeus monodon
GATAATGATGTTTGTTGTTCTTTCAGGATAAATTTGTGATAAATTCGTCATCCTAAATTTTCTAGTAATATTATTTATTTATTAATCCATTTATTTTTTGTTTCTATTCATTCATTTATTCATTTATTAATATGTTTGTTTGTTTGTTTGTTTACATTTTTTTTTTCATCAGTTTTGTTGTTGTTTCATTAGATTTTTAGCATAAATAATTCTCAATTTACCTGGATTTCAAAGTTTTCAATTTTCTTTAAAATCATTTTTATATATTATCGTTTTCATTTTTTTTTTTTTTTTATTATATCTGTAATATCTTTCACTCCTTCCTCTTCTCTTTATTCGTCCCTTTTCTTGCTTTCTTTTCTTTCCTTATCTTTTTATCCCATTTCTCTTTTTTTTATCTTCTCATCTCTCTTTTCTTCTCTTCGCCCTCCGTTTTTCTTGTTCTATTTCTTCTTCTTCCTTTTCCCCTTTTTCTCTTTTTTTTCTCTCTCTTTCTCCACCGACTCTTTTATTCTTCTTCTTTTTTATCATCCTTAT
>NC_051412.1:38821625-38821816 GCF_015228065.2 Penaeus monodon
CCTATTCTTACCCAGGCAATTTTTCTTGACATATTACCTCGTGTTTTTTTTCCCCTTCTTTCTTCCTTCCTTTCCCCTCTCGCCTCCCCTTCCCTACGCCTAAGATCATCTCCTCATTTTTCCCCTCACTTTCTTCCCCTCATTTTGCATTTCGCTAATTGCTTTCGTCCTCTCTTCGTCTTGCATGTTTC
>NC_051412.1:38821860-38822115 GCF_015228065.2 Penaeus monodon
ATTGTTCCCCTCACTAGGCTTTACCTTGTACATCCCTCATTATATTCCTCCTCATTTATTCCCCTCACTCTGATTCTCTTCATTATAGTACCTGCCCCGTTTCCCCTCACCCCCCCTCCCCTCATTCTGTTTAATTCTGAGTTATTTTATTCCGCGTTTTCCCTAAATTATAAATTCCCTCACTCCGTTTCCCCTCACTCATAATCCCATCGAAATACCCCTTTCAATTTTCCTCCGTCCCTCATATATCAATTT
>NC_051412.1:38822241-38822542 GCF_015228065.2 Penaeus monodon
TTCAATTTTCCTCCGTCCCTCATACATCCCTCATAAATTCCTCATTTCCCCTCGTGCTCTGTTGCCACTGATTATTTTTTCCCCTCACCCTATGTCCGGTTATTTATTTCCCCCTCATTGTATCCCCTCATACATTTCTCCTCACACTATTTCCCCTCATATTAAGTTGGTGTCTTTGTCTATTTATCTATCTGTTTATCTGTTTACTTTTTCCTATCTTTGATTATCTGTCGATTGCCTATCTTTGCGATGTCCATTCGATCATCTTCGTATGTAATATGATATTTTTTCTAGTATCTTT
>NC_051412.1:38822711-38823273 GCF_015228065.2 Penaeus monodon
ACCATCTGAACGCTATCTTAACACCATCTGAACGCTATCTTAACACCATCTGAACGCTATCTTAACACCATCTGAACGCTATCTTAACACCATCTGAACGCTATCTTAACACCATCTGAACGCCATCTTAACACTATCTTATTATCTTATCATTATCTTGCCACAATCTCATCCTCGCCTCACGTATCTCTTTCTCTCATCACCGCGTCTCTCCCACTTTCATCAACATTCCCGCTATTCACTCCTTCGCAAATTCCTTTCTTTTCTTCTGTGCCTTTCCCCTCTTCCTTCTCCCCTTTCTCCCTTCTCCATCCCTTTCATTAACTCCTTCCCTCGTTCATTAATGATTCTCTCATATTTCTTTTTTATCTGCATTTATTTCTAATTATTGTTTTCTTTTTCGCTGATTTTTTTGTTTGTTTGTTTTTCTTTGTTTGTTGTTTGGTGTTTGTTTGTTTTTTCTTCTTTTTACAGTGAATCTCTTAAATTATTCTTTTTTCTTTTTTTTCGTTTCACTTTCTGGATCTTTATTTTTTTCCTCTATGTTGTATCCACTTCCTTC
>NC_051412.1:38823315-38823581 GCF_015228065.2 Penaeus monodon
CTCTCTTTCTTTGTACTATCTTCTTTCTTCTTTCATCTCTACCTCCTCTCCCTTATCTCTCTTTCCTTTTTCTCTTCCTCCTTTCTCTTCCTCCTTCTCTTTTTTTCTGTCTTCCTATCATTTCTCTTCCTTCTCCGTTCCTCCACCGTTGTTTATTCCTCTTTCTCCTCCTTTCTCTCCTCCTCCTCCTCTTCCATCTTTTCCTCTTCTTCTACTTTTCTCTCCTCCTCCTCGTTACTTCATCCTTCTCCTCCTCTCTCTCCTCT
>NC_051412.1:38823656-38824046 GCF_015228065.2 Penaeus monodon
CTTCCTCTCCGCTTTCTTCCTTCCCCTTCTTACACCTCTTTTCTCTTGTCTTATCTTCCTTCTTCATTCCTTGCTTCATCCCCGTCTTTCTCCTCCATCTCCCTCTTCCCTCCTCTCCTTCTTCCCTCGTCTCCTCTCTTCCTCTATTCCTTTCCACTCTTACGTTTCCCTCTCTTCTTTTCTATCGCCCCTCTTTCGTCCTCCATCTCCCTCTCTTCCCTCCATCTCCGTTTCTTCCTTTCTACGTCTCCCTCTCTTCCCTCCATCTCCCTTTCTTCCTCTCTACGTTTCTCCTTCTCCCTTCCCGCTACCTCCTCTTCCTCCTCCCTCCCTCCCTCCCTCATCCGCCCGAGCGGTCTTGTCCAAAATTCCAATAGATGTAAGACCTCA
>NC_051412.1:38824412-38824492 GCF_015228065.2 Penaeus monodon
TACGCCGCACTGAGGGTGGATTTGGCTCCTCTGTCCCGACGCTGCAGTTGTTCCTCTTAAAGTTTGTAATTTTGGATTTT
>NC_051412.1:38825880-38826317 GCF_015228065.2 Penaeus monodon
CGTAGTGTGGGGTAGGATTACGGGTTGGTGCATGCATAGAGTGTCTGATTGAGTGATTGTGGTACTATGCATAATAGACGAAATAAAACAAGATAAATGAAAGACAAGAGAACCGAAGAAAGGACGACAGAACGATAAAGGGAAGCCAAGCAGAGAGATGAGATAACAAAGTGAAAGAGAGGAATAAAGAAGGGGAAAATGAGGAAACAGGGAAGAAAATTAAGGGACAAAGGAAGAAGGAGACAAGAAGAAGAAGAACGAATTGTGAAAATTGAGAGAAATAGAAAAAAAAGTGGAATAAAGGGAATCAGAGAAGATTCACGTAAGGAGGAAATTAAGGAGTGAGAAAAAGCAAGAACATAGGTAGAGAGAATAAAAAAGAAAAAATGGGAAAATAATAATGCATAGGATTAGAATATTAAGATATGAAAGCGAAG
>NC_051412.1:38826499-38826665 GCF_015228065.2 Penaeus monodon
GAAAAGGGGAAACACGTGCAATGAAGGAAGGGTTAATGGGGGGGGGGTATAAGAGAGAAAATGAAAGGTGTAAGAGGAAGGGGGAAAAGAAAGAAAGGGTGAGAGAGAAGAAAAAACAAATGCGAAGATGGGGGGAGGGAAAAAGACTGCATAAAGGAGAGGAAAT
>NC_051412.1:38827555-38827891 GCF_015228065.2 Penaeus monodon
TCCCCTCACCTCACCGGCCTTCCCCTCACCTCTGTGCTCCTGTCCTCGACGATAAGGCTCCTTCACCACTCAAATACAACTCCATACCTTGTGTGTTTCATCTCGTGTCTTTAATTCTATTTTCTCTCTCGTTACTCTGTTATTTAAAAGGCTGAGTGCATATATAGCGTGTCTTAATGTTCTTGAGTATTTTATTGGTTTTTTTGCATCTGTGTATTTTTTTTTTATCAGTGTCCTTCTCTTTAAAGATTTATATATTTTTTTTTTAATCTTTATCACGATATGCTTGTTCTTCCTACGATACTCTGTTTCGCTCTATAGATGTTCGTTATTTCC
>NC_051412.1:38828292-38828503 GCF_015228065.2 Penaeus monodon
CTTCCGCCCCTTCTCCCATTCTCTCTCTTCCCCTCTCCTCTCCTTTCTTGCCTTTCTCTCCTTCTTCTTCGCTTCTTTTCCTCTCCTCTTCCGCCCCTTCTCCCGTTCTCTCTCTTCCTCTCTCCTCTCCTTTCTTGCCTTTCCCTCCTTCCCTTCCTCCCCCTCTGCCTCCCTCCTTCGTCCACGCGGCAGGTGCTACCAAGCAGGTGAG
>NC_051412.1:38829626-38829733 GCF_015228065.2 Penaeus monodon
GTGTTATAATTGACGAAGGAAAAAGCTGTTCCGTAGTAAATGTTTTTTTTTTATTCGCTGTGTGTAAGAAGCGAAAATGTTTACGCTCGTTGGTATCCGCGCGTGTG
>NC_051412.1:38830645-38831039 GCF_015228065.2 Penaeus monodon
TTATTTGCCTTTCTGCGTTAGTATGCAGTACGTGTCCACATTTATTTGTCTTTGTATATTTTTTACTATATGTATATGCACGTGTTTGTTTGTATGGACGAGTATCTGTATGTTTTGGTGTATGATTTGTGCCAGTTAGGGAGTATCAATGTTTGTATGCATGTGCAGTTGACCCGCATAGTGCCAACCGTTGATTGGTCAGATCTCTCGAATAGAAAAGAAAAAACTTTTTTTTTTCTCCCCTTTTTTTAAATGCTGAGAAAGGGTGAAATGTGAACAGTAAAGAGCATTTATATGTGTGAATGCGGATGAATAATAATGATAGATCGGAATAACAACAACCCAGAATTAAAACGGAAACTGCCTTATGAAAATTTGAAGCTGATGTATCTTG
>NC_051412.1:38831166-38831510 GCF_015228065.2 Penaeus monodon
TGTTGGTTGTGTTTCAGTTCAATTTCTATTTAAAAAAAAGGTCATTTTTCACTTTCTGCTTCCTTATTTATTTATCTAAATACATTTTCACATTTTCATCGGCATTTCATAGATTTACAGATAAATAAAGCAACAAGCAGCCTAGGATTTACCTCTCTGCTTATCTATCTTACAGTTGTTATTACAAGTTAAGTGAAGTGTCTACGACCCCCCCCACGGGGAAATTACGCAATAGCTTACCAGTGGCCCTTCCTTCGCCCACTGGGGGAACCGCTGTTGAAGACACTGCGCTCGTAATCAGGGCTGGTGATAATCGACGGGCTGTTGCGTGTGGGTGGCTCTCC
>NC_051412.1:38832659-38832893 GCF_015228065.2 Penaeus monodon
CTAATTATGGTTCAGATTAGTGACGGTTATTGTAGAATGTTGTGACTAAAATACGTAATTATTCTTGGCCGTCGCTTCGCCACAATTTATCCTCTGAAATTATGGTTCTTGTTTCCATTTTACGAGACTGAGCTTATTGTTGGCTCGTGTTGAGATATGTGGACATGAGGTATGTGGACATGAGGTATGTGGACATGAGGTTCGGGAAAACTTGGGTTGGCGAAAGTGAGTTCA
>NC_051412.1:38834419-38834893 GCF_015228065.2 Penaeus monodon
TACCCCCCTCATACACTATTTCCCCCAAAAAACAAAAGGGAAAAATTTTTATCAAAAAAAACCCTGTTTCCAAAGGCGAAAAAATTTTTAACTAAAAACCCATTTTCCCGTTTCGGGCCCTTGGGTTTGGGAAAAAACGTCACCCAATCGGTTTTTTAAAGGGAAATACAACTTTACGATAACTCTTTATCTTTTATGATTCTCTACTGTTAATATATACACTTCTTTATTTTCCCCCTCTGAGCTATATTGTGGAGGTTATAAGTAAACCAAATTTGTGAGTCTAAATTATTTTATATTATTTTCAGTATGCAAAAAGGAAAGAGCAGGGAAGGGTTTTTTTAGTTTGGGTTTGGGAAAAGGGGGGTAAGATGTCCCATTTGTCCCGTCTGCCCCAGCTATTAAAAAGGTCCCTTTTTAAAAGCTTTTTTAAAGTTTTCCTTCACGAATTAAAATTGGGTGAAAAAAAAATTT
>NC_051412.1:38835148-38835379 GCF_015228065.2 Penaeus monodon
GGATCTTTTATAATTTAAAAATATCATACGTAGGGAATTGTGGGTCATAAGCGGCCCGCGCGGAAACCCGGTTAAATGTATGTCCCCCGTGGGAGGGGCAGGGGCGACAGCGTATGCCAATCTGCATGCCCCCCCCCCGTAACAAAAATTACCGTGGCTGTCTCCCGTCCACCTCCGAGGATTATCGCCCGTATATGCCGCCTCTCAGTCCTCGCAAAAAGTGGTTTAGGC
>NC_051412.1:38835823-38835988 GCF_015228065.2 Penaeus monodon
GGGAAAAACCCCAAAAGGGGAGGGAAAGGGCGAAAAAGGACCCCCCGGGGAAAAGAGGGAAGGAATTGGAAAGGGAAAGGGGGGAAAAAGGGAGGAAGAAAGCCAAAAAGAGGGGGAAGGGGGGGGGGAGGAGAAGGGGGGGGGAGGAAGGGGGAGGGGAGAGGG
>NC_051412.1:38836067-38836136 GCF_015228065.2 Penaeus monodon
TATTTGAAAAAAGAGTAATTTTAATGTTAAATTTTTCCCCAATTTAAAAATACTTTTGGGAATTAAGGT
>NC_051412.1:38836370-38836494 GCF_015228065.2 Penaeus monodon
GTGTGGTAGAGGGGGCCTTGTTTTTAGGGGGAGGGGGTGGATGGGGGAATGGGGGGGGGGTGTTACGGGGGAGTGGAGGAGGGGGAGGGGGGTATTTATGTAATGATATAGAACACTTCACAGA
>NC_051412.1:38837522-38837894 GCF_015228065.2 Penaeus monodon
TTATTTCCCTTCCCCCAACCCCCCCTTCCCCCTTCCCTCCCTTCCCCCTTCCCTCCCTACCCCCTTCCCTCCCTTTGCCACCAACACCCGAGGTTCTGACAGCCAACACGCGACCGGACAGCCCTCGGGCGATAAAGCCTAGATTCGGATGACCCGCTGGGCGAAAGTGAGCTCTGTCGACCTCGTCTATAAGGGCGATGTTGGCGGAGCCCGGCCAGGACATCCGTGACGAGTCCCGGACACGTGAATGAACGCAAGCGAGCGGTGGTGACGTCACGCTGCTTCCTCTCGACAAATACTAATTTCTTGAGGTCGAATGTGGTTTAGGAAAAGGGAGGTCGGGAAGAAATCGATTCTGCATTGACGGTTTTA
>NC_051412.1:38839450-38839774 GCF_015228065.2 Penaeus monodon
TGGGTCTTGCCGGACGAAGCTGACCAGAAACACTCCCGCTGTTAGTCACTTCCAGGACCTCTTCGCAGGAAACTTGTGGTCGTAAGGAAGCCTCAGCAGGTCCCCCTCGATCTCCGAACCCGGGGGATCCTACGGCCGGGGGTCCTACCAGTCCTGCAAGGGCGTCTCGTCGAGCCTAGGTCCTGGCGAGGCTTGTTTATGTCGAAGGGGATGGGGAGAGGGAGTCGGGAGTGAGGGGAAAGAGGGCTGGGCAAGAGTGCTTCTAGGGCACATCTCCTGAGGCGGAGAGAGCTTCCTGAGGATCGAACAAAGGGTGAAGGGTGA
>NC_051412.1:38839833-38839995 GCF_015228065.2 Penaeus monodon
TCGACCTTCCCTTGGCACTACGGAAATGCGTCACTGGGGTTGTCCCGGCCTGGCACCACCGCTGGCACCCCTCCTCGCCCCCCGCCCCCTCCCGTCTCATGACCGTTCTTGCGGCCGACGAGGATTCCGGTGGGCGTGGGTGGACGGGCGGGGCATGAGCCG
>NC_051412.1:38840258-38840603 GCF_015228065.2 Penaeus monodon
TCAGAGGAAGGGCGTCAGAGGAAAGGGAACACTAAAAGGGGTCGGGTTTTGGACGCAGCTCAGGAAGGGGACGTAAGAAAGCATGGGAAAATGGGGGGGGAGGCGTGCGTGTGGCGAAAGACTGGATACGTGTGCAGTGTATACAGTGACACAGGCAGAGGAAATGTAAAGAAATAGCCTTCTCTGTAAGGGCGTGTAGGACACTGAAGGAAGGGTTGTGACAAGGATGTAGGGTGCAGTAGAGGGCGTAGGGGTCAGGGTAAGGCTGTGGGTGTGCTTGGAGAGGCAAGAGGTCAGAAAAGGTCAGAATAAGGCGTAGGGAGCATTGAACCAATAAAGTACTTG
>NC_051412.1:38841050-38841234 GCF_015228065.2 Penaeus monodon
CCCGTCGTGTAATTACACGCTGGATCATTCAGTAAAGAATACAGAAAAAAACAGCAAAATGATTATAATGACACTAAGGAAGACTAGAGAAAATAGACAAGGCAAGTTCTGTTTATCTATCTCCACTCTTCTGTTAGATATAATATTGTTATACTTTGTCGATTGCCATATATTGTTATATCTC
>NC_051412.1:38841582-38841975 GCF_015228065.2 Penaeus monodon
GAAATATGAATATAGAAAAATATATGAATGTAGATATATAGCTGCCTTAGCTATCTCGCTAGTTAATAGGCAAATAAATTAATAGAAGGCAGTAAGTACATGCAACTCTGTACAAACAGCAAATAAAATAGATAAATAGATAGAAATTACTGGACGTTTGAAAGGCCAAATCAAGAGAGCAAAGCGCATTCACCTTGTTAATTATCACGAATCCACTCTCCCTAAAAACATCCTTTGTACTCTGGACAATCTTTTCCTAGACTCACGCCGGAGAAAGACTCGGGAGGTGGCGAAGGAAGGTGGAGGGTGCCGGAGGATGTACACTCATGTCTCTCCCTCTCTCCCTCTCTCCCTCCCTCCCATCCTCCCCGTTTCTCCCTCTCCTTCTCCCTC
>NC_051412.1:38842415-38842486 GCF_015228065.2 Penaeus monodon
TTTTCCTTTCCCCTTTTTTTTTGTTTCGCGTTGTGCGTACATGCCTGCATGAGTGTCTGTATCCGTACGTT
>NC_051412.1:38842529-38842808 GCF_015228065.2 Penaeus monodon
ATAAGCGTGTATTTGACGGCCGCCCTTCATCTGCAATTCATTCAGCTCCCATGGACTTCCCAAAAGACCTTAATGGCCAAATCTCTTCAACATGTCAGCTTCAGATAAGAGCTACAGCGATCTAAAATAGCAAAGGATTAGCTTAAATTATAAAACAGATTTAATGGTATTGGCAAGATCAGTCGCAAAGCTTTTCTAGACAATACTAGACTAACAGCTGTCAATGGTAATCCTGTATAAGTGTTAAAAGAGGAAAGAAATAAGATTTTAGAAAAAAAA
>NC_051412.1:38843252-38843415 GCF_015228065.2 Penaeus monodon
TGGATCAGACGATTTTTTCCTCTGAGTTAGTCTCTTCCACATTTAACATACAAGTTCCATACAGTTCCCTATCTGGATCAACAAGCAGTCTACGGTCTTTTCGTTGCCCAGGATATCACTAGTTGTGCTAATAATAAAGACAACAGAAAATAACTATTGACTA
>NC_051412.1:38843454-38844284 GCF_015228065.2 Penaeus monodon
GCTATTGACTAATCATAAAAACAACAGAAAAGAGCTATTGACTGGTAATAGAAACAACAGAAAAGAGCTATTGACTGATTATAAAAACAACAGAAAATAGCTATTGACTGATAATAAAAACAACAGAAAATAGCTATTGACTGGATAAAAACACAACAGAAAAAGCTATTTACTGGTAATAAAACAACAGAAAAGCTATGATAATAGAAACAACAGAAAATAGCTATTGACTGTTAATAAAGACAACAGAAAAGAGCTATTGACTGGTAATAAAAACAACAGAAAATAGCTATTGACTGATAATAAAAACAACAGAAAATAGCTATTGACTGATAATAGAAACAACAGAAAATAGCTATTGACTGGTAATAAAGACAACAGAAAATAGCTATTGACTGATGATAAAAACAACAGAAAATAGCTATTGACTGGTAATAAAGACAACAGAAAATAGCTATTGACTGATGATAAAAACAACAGAAAATTGACTAATGACTTAAAGCATATATTTGCGGCCTTCTCTTGTCCGCCTCTGCTTGTGCCTTTACACGGAAGGAAAGGGAGAAGAAAGGAGAGAAGAGAAGAAGAAAAGAGAGAGAAAAGAAGAAGAAGAAGAAGAGATAGAAGAGAAAATAAAGAAGAAAAGAGAAAAGAAGAGGACGAAAAAGAAGATAAAAGAAGAAAAAGATAGAAAAAAAAGAAGAAGAAGAAAACAGAGAAAAGAAAAGGGAAAGAAGATGAAGAGGAAGAGAAAATAAGAATAAAATAAGAGAAAAAAAGAATAAAAAAGAGAAAAAAAGAATAAAAAGAGAAAAGAATAAAAAGAGAAA
>NC_051412.1:38844342-38844437 GCF_015228065.2 Penaeus monodon
GTTTTCGACATAAAGACACTGGAAAAAGACCTTTTTTTAACATAAGACCATTAATTGCAGGCTCGAAAATGTTGGTTTAGGTCAGATTGTTGATC
>NC_051412.1:38844738-38844951 GCF_015228065.2 Penaeus monodon
TTTGGTCGTGGGGTGCGTGCGTGTGTGTGCGTGTACCATATACCCCCGCAACAAGTGATATGACCGCACACGCCGATCCTCTGCGGTCACGTGGGCAGAGGTTTCGCCTTCTCGAAGTTACACTTATTCTCGTATTCTGATGAAAAGCTTTTTCGTTTGCCAGTCTGTGAGAGAGAGGTCTGCTCTGGAACAAAATGAAAGGGTTAATGAGGA
>NC_051412.1:38845508-38845671 GCF_015228065.2 Penaeus monodon
TTTCGAAAGCCTCCAAGGCCACTGTTGATTTCGCGAATCCTGCTACGACACTCGGAGCTCCTCTAGGTCCTCGGGAGACGAAGGGCGTAGGACACCAGGAGTTTCCTTTCGGAAAAGAAACGTTTTTACTTCCTCTGACTCATGTACAAACGTTTGCGCGCGC
>NC_051412.1:38845792-38846258 GCF_015228065.2 Penaeus monodon
ATGCGTGTACCATATACCCCCTGCAACAAGTGATATGACCGCACACGCCGATCCTCATCCCCAAGGCATATCCACGATCGTTGAACCATCATGCACTTACCTTATACGCACTGTTATTGTTCACATGAATAGGCATGATGAAGGCCAGTGTAGGAGCGGCTTGCCAGGGTCGAAGCAAGCGCCGCAGGATTAAGGCGCAGCGCTTGGCTTTGGTCCTCAGCGCCCAAAGCCTCCCCAGTGCCCTGTAAGGAAATCCCGCACAGAACGGAATGACAAAGGATACAGTATAGTGTGTCTATTGTGATATGGTGTGATATGAGCTTTGTCATCGTGCGTGCAGACGTCTGTAATAGTGGACAGGGAGAGAGTCATTTCGAAGATGTGAGCTTTGCCAGTTATGCTACATGTAATGATAATAATAATTGCAGCAGTCACTGGGATAAGAAAAATGTGTGTGTGTGTGTAC
>NC_051412.1:38846732-38846807 GCF_015228065.2 Penaeus monodon
TCGTGTACCATATAGCCCCGCAACAAGTGATATGACCTCACACGCCGATCCTCTGCGGTCACGTGGGCAGAAGTC
>NC_051412.1:38847081-38847625 GCF_015228065.2 Penaeus monodon
CATTAACTCATGAGAGTTAATTTGAATATATATGAAAAGTCACATCTTGGCCAGAGGCTTCTATCACCGACAGGAAAGGGTACGATTTGCGCCTGACTTCCTGTAGGATAATTGTCAATAAACTCTAGTAAGTACTTGATAAAAACGGAATACAACTGGACAGGAAAATAAACAAACACTTATTAGCGACGTCGAGAAAGAGAGAGAGAAAAAAAAAGAGCAATTGTCGATGAGAATTGCCACAGGAAAAGGACTTTAACAAACGATTAAACTATCTGGGTCTGGTACGAAGCGCCAAGGTCAATAAAACTTGGGCTTCCAAAAACGAGGGGTATATCCCCCCTTGTTGCAACGATTGCATCGCGGGATAAACAAGTTTTTTCGGGGCCCGCTCCCGGGGGTTTAAATTATAACATAGTAATGTTATAAAAATTATTCACCAGATGTGTCCCGATTAATGCCGTAAGGGACTCAGTACGAAAATCAGTCGTTTCCCAAAGATTGCCTGAAACGTGTTCCGAAGACTATCTGAGAATCAGTTTGA
>NC_051412.1:38847917-38848218 GCF_015228065.2 Penaeus monodon
ACGGGGAAATCTTTTTAAAGCACGATCTACACTGTTTTGAAATCATGTACAATCTAAAACGGAAAACGAAGCGTATTTGATTTGGGTTTAAATTTGGTTAAAAAGAGAGCCAATTATAAATCTGATGAATATTGAGACATCAAATCTTATATGTGTGTGTGTTGCAAATCTGCAAATGAAGATATCATTGCTTTTTTATATCTGTGTGCGTACACTATTTCTTAGCATCCTTAAGAAATGAACTTGAGCATAAAATCAACCGAAATTTCCAAGAACCTACAGGTAAAACCAACCCAATTAA
>NC_051412.1:38848553-38848626 GCF_015228065.2 Penaeus monodon
TTTTTTTAATTTAATTATAATTTTATATATAATTTTATATAATTTTTATTTTTATTTTGTTTTTTTAAATAAA
>NC_051412.1:38848726-38849549 GCF_015228065.2 Penaeus monodon
AAGGGTTGCGGGGAAAAGGGGATTCCCTCCAAACGCGCCCGGAAACCCCCCCCGGGTTTGGGGTAAAAATTCGCGCACAAAAAAAAACTCGGGGCCAAGGCCCCTGGCCCGAAAACAATATACAATATCAGCCTCTCCCCTTTCGCCCCCCCCCTCTCCTTTCCCCTCCCCCCCTGCCCCATCGCCGTTCCTCTTTTCTCGTCCCTCTCTCTCGCCTCCTACTTTCCCCCTCCCTCCCTCACCATCACTCCTTCTCCCTCTCTCCCGCATCTTACTTTCCTCCTCTCTGCACCTCCCATTTTTCATCCTCCTTCCCTTCCCTCTTCCTTTCATCCTCCCTCTCTCCCATTACCCTCCTCTCTTTCTTCCTCCTTCCTCTCTCTCCCCTCTTTCCCTTTCCTCCTCTCCCCTCTTCTTCCTTCCTCTTCTTCCCCATCCCTTTCTCCGCCCCCAAAAGAGGATCACGGGGAGGGAAAGAGAAAAGAGATGCAGAGAGAGGGGAAACTCGAAGAAGAGGAGAAAAGGGGAGAACCTGACCCCTTCTCCCCTCTCTTTCCTCCCCTCGATGGAGATCAAAGGGGGAAAAGTCACAGCAAAGACCAGGGGAATTTTTTTTTACTCTATGCAGTCGTAGGGAAGTTCAACAAAACCGGCGCGGATCCCGAGAGCAAAAGACGTGTCGTGATGTCCACCTGAGGAGGATTTAAGACGCTTCTCCGTCATGGTTTCGATGCTCTGTGGTGTTGGATCGCACTAAAGATAGAATCAGGTGACGGTGTGGCTACGGACAGATAGTTATGCTCCGTTTACTGATAGTTTTGTT
>NC_051412.1:38849590-38849667 GCF_015228065.2 Penaeus monodon
AGTTTAAGGGCTTCGTGGCGTTCAAACCCAGACGCGCAGGCAGGGGGATTGGTCACTTCGTTGTTACTTATCTGCTG
>NC_051412.1:38850582-38850790 GCF_015228065.2 Penaeus monodon
CTCCGGGGGGCTCATATGTAAGGACAGGTCACTTCGTTTAAGTTCTCACCCCAAATAGAAATTTTACATAAAACTCTAAACAAAAAAAAACCCAGGGCCTGGCCCCCCCCCCCCTTTTCCCAAATTTTTGCAGGGGGCCCGGACAGCCGAGCATACGGGGGGAGTGGGGGAGGGTGAAAGATCGGCCCCCATACACCGGCCGAGTGAG
>NC_051412.1:38851491-38851660 GCF_015228065.2 Penaeus monodon
AAAAAGGTAAGAAGCTATTGTTACACAGCTCTGTTGGTCACGAGCTGCCACTCCCTTCGCCTACGGAAGCCAGCTCGCGCACAAATAAAATGAGGTTCTAACATCGAGCTAAAGATTAACTGTGCCAACCGATAATGACGGATGGTATAGACAATCCCATGACAATACA
>NC_051412.1:38851980-38852096 GCF_015228065.2 Penaeus monodon
TGAAAAATTTAGAAAGCGAAGACTTTGAAGACTTGCTGACAACAACCAACAGAATAATCCATAGGGAGCGGCGAGGGGAGGGCGAAGGCAGCGGCCAGAAAGGGGAAAATATGGCC
>NC_051412.1:38853002-38853167 GCF_015228065.2 Penaeus monodon
CTTCGCGAGGGGTTTTGTCTCTGAGGGGAAAGGGCGACGAGAGAGAGAAATGGAGAGCCAATTGCGTGGCAAATGAGGGAACCAGGGAGGGAAACGACGCTAAAAGAATTGGTGCAAAAAAAAAAGGAGATGAAATAAATAGATAAACTCAAAAGGGTGAAGGAT
>NC_051412.1:38853245-38853580 GCF_015228065.2 Penaeus monodon
CGCGGGATATAGTAGAAATAAAGTAATGCATAAAATAGGCTTAAGCTGACACATGTCAAATAAATTCAAAACACGGAAGTTGAGTTTCAAGGTCACTATATATAACCCTCAGGAGGCTATTATTAATAAGCCGAGATGGTTGGTTTGAAGCAATATCTGAGGCTTAGTAATTAACCAAATAGGTTCGTACTCCATAACTATTTCAGACCGGGCCGTGCCTATTTCTGAATTAATCATATATTTTTTTTTAATCAACTATAATCAACTAAAATGGTCATTACTAAATATTTGAAAACAATTTTGACGAATTTCGAAAAGGAGGGGAAGGGGGGAAG
>NC_051412.1:38853671-38853898 GCF_015228065.2 Penaeus monodon
TCACAAACATAGCCTTTAAAGTTAGGTCTTGACACATCAAAGAACATAATTACCATCATTAACTTCTGCTACAACGCATACAATGGGCCGCTACGCTAACTCTCCTACCATCTCCGTTAACACGACCATTAACAAGCTCTCTCTGCTACCGTAACCGCATCAAAAACCATTACATTATTTCGCCGGGACTAATATAAATACCGGAGATGTAGAAGAACCATGATATT
>NC_051412.1:38853923-38854146 GCF_015228065.2 Penaeus monodon
AAGTGTTCGCATAATTTCTTTTGGGAAGACAAAAGAATTCATTAGCATCATAGGAAACTGTGACTAAACCAGATTTTATAATTAAAGAAAGATGTCAACGTGAATGAAGATCGAAGTAATAACGTAGCAAAGGAGGAAGAAAGAGAGGAAAATAAATGAGGAAATACAAGTGAAAGCAAGAATTCTTTTTTAAAAGCTGCGATGGATTGTCTGATTTCGTGAT
>NC_051412.1:38854392-38854495 GCF_015228065.2 Penaeus monodon
CCGATAGAATAGAACTTGTCCGGACTACCTTTTGAATTCATATGAAATCACGTGGCATTGCCGTCTTATATCGAACTTTGATATTTCTTTGGAATTGGATGGG
>NC_051412.1:38854853-38855291 GCF_015228065.2 Penaeus monodon
GTAAGTTTACCCAACGGGGGTCACAGAACAAGAAAGTGTATAGAGACAAGGTGATAACTCAGGCCCATTTAGCGTAGGCCTAATACAACCGTTAAAGACTAAGAAACGAAATTGTCTTCAGAAAAAAAAGTTTTTTTTTCTGTCTGTCATCGCTACACACCTGAAGAAAATCTAACCTTCTGTCTTGACGTTTTTAAGGGTTAACGAGAAAAATGTGCGAAGTTTTTACTCCCTCCCCCCCCCTCGTCCCTCCGGCCTACTATCACCCCCCGAGCCAGAGACCCCTCATCCCCCCTCCCCCCCTAGGGTTAAGGAGTATTAAATAATAATAGGAAGAGGAAAGAAGTTTTGTTTTTTAACAAGTTGTGATGTTAGAGTGTAAATGGATAACTGCATTTGTTGTATTTGGTGTGTAAGTGGCTACAGGTGAAACATGGG
>NC_051412.1:38855568-38855678 GCF_015228065.2 Penaeus monodon
CGGCTTGTGATAGGAAATAGTTAACAAAGCTGCACTTGTCAGAATTAAGATGTACAATGCTATCTGCACGCCTAATCATTACGTCAGGTTGATAAGAGCGGAAATATGAA
>NC_051412.1:38856148-38856385 GCF_015228065.2 Penaeus monodon
ACACGAGCGTAAATTGCCGAAGTGATATTAAGTGTGCTTGTAGACGCTCGGGGTTTAGAAGTGAGGTGATTATGGGTTTATGAGATGAGGAAAAAAATGAGAAAGTGAAAACTTCATTTGAAAAAAAAATATATATATATTTTTTTTTAATAAGAGTATATAAAAAGTGTTGTCACAGTCATTTTTTTTAATATAAAAATGGAAAAATTGAATAGGAATAGGAGGAAAAAGATGATA
>NC_051412.1:38856835-38856940 GCF_015228065.2 Penaeus monodon
ATGGATATGCAACCGATGCATTGACTACACCAAGAAAAGCGAAAACCCCCAATTCTTGCAAACTCTTTCCCTGTTTACGCTTGTTTTCGAGGAGCTGCAGGATAC
>NC_051412.1:38856968-38857484 GCF_015228065.2 Penaeus monodon
TCGCAAGGACATTCCTAAAGGTCCTTTGGCGTCGATTCCTTTTTGTTTTTTTTTCCCTCTTGTTTCTGGAAAATAATCTTAGTCTCTTGCGAAGCGAAAGAAAAAAAGTGAGTTCTAACGTGCAGTTTAGATAAGGACGGCTGTAACAGGTTGTGAAGGGAAGGGAGAGAGGGAAGGGAGAGGGAAGCGGAGAGGGAAGGGAGAGGGAAAGGAGAGAGGGAAGGGAGAGGGAAGGGAGAGAGGGAAGGAGAGAGGGAAGGGGAGAGGGAGCGGGGAGGGAAGAAGGAAGGGAGCGGGGAGGGAAGGAGGAGGGAAGGAGAGAGGGAAGGGGGAAGGAAAGGAGAAGGAAGGAGGAGGTAAGGAAAGGAAAGGGAAGAGAAGAGGGAGGAAAGGAAGAGGGAAGGAGAAAGGGGGAGACAATAACAAGTCACGTGACCCAAAGAGCAGAACTGGAAAGAGTGAAAAATAAATTAGAATTAGATTTTGAACAGAATTCGGTGCAGTGGGATGAGGGAG
>NC_051412.1:38859330-38859398 GCF_015228065.2 Penaeus monodon
GCACTTATCCAAGAACCAATGAGGAAGAGAACGCTACGAAAGAGTAAAGGAACACTCTAGGCCTTATA
>NC_051412.1:38859586-38859763 GCF_015228065.2 Penaeus monodon
TATGCAAAGAGAGAAGATGATGGTAAAGGGAAAGGGTAAAAAGGAAGATGAAGAAAGCTTAGGAAGAGAAGATGATAAGAGAACGGGAGGATGAAGAAAGAGGAACAAAATGATAAACGATAAAAAGATAAACGCAGGAGAAAGGGGAGAACAAGAAGCAAGAGAGGAAACCGAACG
>NC_051412.1:38859788-38859914 GCF_015228065.2 Penaeus monodon
CAGAATTAGAGAACAAAATAAAAGAAAAAGTAGTTAGCCGAGCAGAGGGGTAAGTGGGAGGGAAGGCGAAGGTAACGAACGGGAGGAAAGAGAGAGGCGGAGGATCAATATCGACTCCAGGGAAAG
>NC_051412.1:38860095-38860207 GCF_015228065.2 Penaeus monodon
AGCGAGTGTAGGGAGGGTGATAGATGCCATAAAAAGTAATAATGTGAAGGGGAGATTAAGGATAGAAAAACAGGAGGGGAAAATGCAGTGGGAGGGAGAAGACAGGGGAGCA
>NC_051412.1:38861020-38861163 GCF_015228065.2 Penaeus monodon
AAAGGAAAGAAGAATAAAAGACAGGGAAGGAGAGAAAGAAGAAACGGAAGGGAAAGGAAAGAAAATGAACTAAAATTTGGAAGAAAAAGAGATGAGAAAATAATGACAAAAATAATTATAGATGAAAAAGGCGTAGCGGAAAA
>NC_051412.1:38861467-38861743 GCF_015228065.2 Penaeus monodon
GAAGTATAAACATGCAAGGGAAGAAAGAGGAATTTGCACCGACGCAGGGAGAAAATCCTGCAAAGGCCGAACGGACAAAAGAAGAAGGTGATGATAACGGAAGAAACGGGAGAAACCAGGTGATAAAAGCGCTAGAAAAGGAAAGGGTGATAAACATTATTACAGGAAGGAAGTGTGCAAAGAAATAGAAGGGAGGATCGAGAGCTGCGGAGAGGGAGAAAAAGGTAGGTGCGTAGGGGAGAAAAATATCTTTACTAGGGGGAAATGACGTTGCTT
>NC_051412.1:38862179-38862263 GCF_015228065.2 Penaeus monodon
CAAAAAATGCAATAAGTAATTGCTTCCCTTCATACATTTTCCAACCCGCCCGCCCGGAAGAAAGACAAGTTACTTTCTTATTAT
>NC_051412.1:38862288-38862720 GCF_015228065.2 Penaeus monodon
TGACTCCCTACATAATGAATTACGAAGCAATGCGATGCCAAGGATTACCTGAGTCAGCTGACGGATCCTTGCTCAAAAGGGGATCACCGGTGGGGGGGGGGGGGGGTAGGCGAGGAACGAGAAGAGGGGGGGAGAGAGGGAAAGGGGAGAAGATAAGTGGAGGGGAGGAGGAGGGAGAGGGGGAGGTTGGGAGGTGAGGGAGGAGGAGGAGGAGGGAAAGGGGAGAAGATAAGTGGAGGGGAGGAGGTGAGGGAGAGGGGGAGGTGGGAGGTGAGGGAGGAGGAGGAGGAGGGAAAGGGGAGAAGATAAGTGGAGGGGAGAGGTGAGGGAGAGGGGGAGGTTGGGAGGTGAGGGAGGAGGAGGAGGAGGGGGAAGGGGGAGATAGGGAGAGGAAAGGGAGAGGAGAGGAGGGGGAAAGGGGAGGTAAGAAGG
>NC_051412.1:38863033-38863115 GCF_015228065.2 Penaeus monodon
ATTATTACGATTATTACGCCGGTGAGGTCTTTCGCCCCCCCCCCTAACCCCATCCCACCCCCCATCACTATCGCGGCACGTG
>NC_051412.1:38863433-38863630 GCF_015228065.2 Penaeus monodon
TAACACGCACTTCCCTCAAGCGAATTCTTCCGTGCACGCATCATGCTCATGGCAGTCGCTCTCTCATTCATCTCTCAGCACCAACTACAGCATCAACGAGCGCCAGAAACGACCATACTTCTGATATCCAACGATTACAATAAAAATAACAATTGCCATTCAAGTCACACGTCACTGAGGTCATTTACTGTTACAGT
>NC_051412.1:38863651-38863721 GCF_015228065.2 Penaeus monodon
GGCACTATTGCGTCATCGCTTGTAAAAGAGATTCACCAGTGGGCGCTTTCCATGTGTTGCAATATGTGGA
>NC_051412.1:38864087-38864488 GCF_015228065.2 Penaeus monodon
ATCTATAAGTCTGGCTACTTCCATGTACCTGCCCCATCTGTTAATTGATAACCTCCTCCCCCCCTTTCTCCCTATCTTCCCTCCCTTTCTGGTCATTAAGCAAGCAAAATAAAATCAGGCCGGCGGTCATTGCACGCACAGACCAATAGAGGGGATGCCATAAACGTGTCCCAGGCTATGCCCATCACCGACCTCATAAAACAGCATCACACGACCGAAGTTACTTGTTATAACACGGGGGGAAAAACAACAACAACTGCTGAAACTCCCCGACAGCAATACACACACAACGCACACGCACAAAAATGAGAGATTTATGGTGCTGTTCCCAATGTCACCAGCACCATACTTTTATCAGTGTCTGACTTTCACACGCTCTTTGTTTCCCCTTGCTCCCTTGT
>NC_051412.1:38866396-38866546 GCF_015228065.2 Penaeus monodon
ATCTATCTATCGCTAATTTTCATCATCTTCGTCAGTATTACTATTTATAATTTTTTTTATTAAAAGCTTATTTACTGATTTATCAAGTAATTTTCTAATCGATTTTTTAAATTATAATTTGTATAAATTAACAAAATGTTCTTCCGTAAA
>NC_051412.1:38866979-38867137 GCF_015228065.2 Penaeus monodon
GTGAATCACGTTATGTATAATATGTATAATCTTTTTTAAAGTCTTTTCGGCGGATGCAAATTCCTTGAAATATTTAGAAAAGAAGGTCATAGGGTGCATAAACAAACGTGTTTTTCAATGAGGTAAAGCTGTTGCTCAGATAGAATGGAAGATTACAC
>NC_051412.1:38868497-38868881 GCF_015228065.2 Penaeus monodon
TTCCACAGCCTAAGAGACCAACCACTCGCTCCTCGACGCCGCGAAACGATGCTGTTGATAATACCCAAAGGACCCTGTTCTTAGACTCCAAATTTCTCGAGGAATGTTGATAACACTCAGCCATATCTTGCACGATTCATGTCCTTGAAGTAACTGTCTGAGTGAGTGACTGAATGACTCATTTCTCCCGCACTCATCTCCTCCCCTTTACCCTTACTCCCCTCTCTCTCTCTCTCCTCTCTCCTTTCTCCAACTATTTACCCCTCCCCCTTTTTCTTGCCTATTTTTTCTTACCTCCTGTCGCTTCCCCCTCTCTTCTCTTGCCTCTTCCCTCCTCTTCCGTCTCCCTCCTACTTCTTGTCATCCTCCTTCTTCCTACTCAAG
>NC_051412.1:38868991-38869478 GCF_015228065.2 Penaeus monodon
TTCTCCTTCCGTCCTTCACAGATAACTTAGCAACGCAGTTATGATAATACAAAGACCGGTTTTCATTTATGTTAAGCTATCAAACTTAGACTCTTCATTCACCACCAAAATTATATGATGAAATTGTATCTTATCGTTCAGTTATTGTTCGTTTTGGGTTATTGCAAATATTGTTTTTTTTTTTTTCTTCTAATATAAACACTACTACTTGTCACCCAATTCAACAATATCCTCTTGACAGTCATTTGTTTCGCTTCGATACTATAGATTTCTGTATAGACTTTGATCCTCTTCCATCGATAACCGAGAAAGGAAGATTTAGGTTCTGATCTGATTGTCAGATTGTACAAAGCGTTGCCATGGATTCTGCAAATCAACTTTAGGAAGAATTTCGAATCAACAGGAAGTGTCACGTGCTTTCGACGAACACATTTCGGTCGGAATTGGACCAGCATGTTCGTCCTTTTTGGGACATCCCAAAGAAGTG
>NC_051412.1:38869917-38870078 GCF_015228065.2 Penaeus monodon
CACACACAACACGCAAACGGAAATAGGCCTGAGAGAAACCGAGCGAAGAATTCACAGGCCGAGACACAACACTCCTCCCCCTACTTCACCCCCACCACGGACACAGCGACCCTAAAATAAACCCCCAACTGCTGGAAACGCGAGGAAACAGATATAGCCGA
>NC_051412.1:38870880-38871046 GCF_015228065.2 Penaeus monodon
GATGCAGCACCGTCGGGGTGGCAGAAGACAACTGGACGGACGGAAGGAGCGCGTCTGACAACACACGGACGCTGACAACACCCGGGCCACTGTTGGAAGTGGGGGCCACGTCGTCGCCACGCAACCTTGTTCATTGGTGTCTGAAGGAGAGGTTGATTGGCCTACG
>NC_051412.1:38873042-38873198 GCF_015228065.2 Penaeus monodon
GGACCGAAAGACCTTTCAGCAGACAGACCGAGGGCGAGGGCGAAGGAGAGGGAGGGAGCCAGCAAAGGATGGGCGCAAGGAAGACAAAAAAGATAAAAGTGGTGCAGTGAGGGTGTAGCAGGGGAGGAAAGAGGGTAAGGAATAGGGTCGGTAAGA
>NC_051412.1:38873663-38873961 GCF_015228065.2 Penaeus monodon
GTGTGTTAGGTGCTGTAAGAGAACGAGAGAGAAGGGCCACCACCCCTTCACCCACACACAGCGCGCGGGGAAGGAGGAGGAGGAGAGAGAGGAGGAGGAGGAGGAGTGGGAAGAGGAGGAGGAGTGGGAGTGGGAGGAGGAGGAGTGGGAGGAGGGTGGGAGTGGGGGAAGGAGCGGGGGTATAGGGGCGGGTGGGCAGGCAGGCACACACACACTCACACAGGGCCGAGGTAGTGGCGACGGGAGCTCACACCACCAGTCCCCAGCACCTTCCTGCCGAGGGTGGACGGCTGCCGCT
>NC_051412.1:38874015-38874163 GCF_015228065.2 Penaeus monodon
ACATCCGACACGCACTTTTGTATTTACTTCGTTTTTGGGGGTTATTTTTTTTTTTACTAAACAAGAAAAGCAAGGATACAAACTAATGCTCAAGCCTCTCGTCGCGTGAAACATTTTTGGGGGTACATGTGAGAAAATTCATTCAAAC
>NC_051412.1:38874194-38874608 GCF_015228065.2 Penaeus monodon
TTTCCAAAACAAACTTGTGATACATACGATGCAGTGTAACATTGATGGAGTTGTATCAATGACAAGGTGAACTTATAAAGAACCTGACTTGTGGGGGTTTGCCTGTACCTGCAGTGACCTGTGAGTGTATGTACACTATACCCAGTCCAGTGTCACAAGAGAGTCCATTGGATATACTCCAGGAAAGAACATTTTGTCCTCGATTCCAGTAAAGGGTAAGTTCTCTTTCATTATTTTTTTGTCCTGTGTTTTACCTGGTGTTTTACTTTTCTTTCTCTGTGTTCTTTGCCGTCTGTTCGTTGTCGAGATGGTTAGCAGGGATGGCATGTCAGAGATCATTTTAGTGAAGACAGTGTCCTTGGAAAGAATTTATGAAGTTATGAACACAGCTTATCTGTTGAATTCCATGGCACC
>NC_051412.1:38874877-38875371 GCF_015228065.2 Penaeus monodon
GTTGCGAATTTAAAGGTCCTGTTTAATTGTCGTTAATATGACACGTTATCTGGCCGGGTCGTTGAGTTTGATCTTTGATATTTCATGCCGGTAAATCTTTCTTAAATCTTCCCTTTTATCCCAAATTGTTCCGTGTTTCCATATGATGACACAGTACATGCACTTCGTCCGTATTAATTTGATGACTGGTTTTCAGCGTTCGAAAAGGGCGTTCGTAAAAAAAAGGGCATCGGTTTGTCATGACGTAATCTCGTTCGCTCATGTGTCACGTGTTTTAACGGCCGTCATTAGCGTCGGTTCTCTCACCTCTTGCTTTATCGGCTCGCTCTCACTTCCTTCCATCTGTTTGCTTTTTCTTGAATTATCGTAGACGGAAAGAGAGAGAGAGGGGGGGGGGGAGAGGAGCAGATAATGGAGATGCGCGGATGGGGTTGGGAATGAGTGTCATTACACAGTGGCAGTGTTTCATGGTGATATATTAATTAGTTTTAATA
>NC_051412.1:38875405-38875505 GCF_015228065.2 Penaeus monodon
TCATTGACGCTGGGGAGGGGGATAGGGCGACCGGGGGGAGGAGGGGAGGATACTTGTCAGTCCCGTCATAGCCCGCTCTCTGGACATTGGAATAATACAG
>NC_051412.1:38875604-38875730 GCF_015228065.2 Penaeus monodon
TGCGATCCCAATGCGTATCTGTCATCTTTAAGGCGACATCTTAAAGTTCGAGTTGGATGTGTACTGTATGCGAGAAGGTCACGGGATGAAGAGTCTCGAGTTCAGTTTCGGAGTCTCGAGACTTGT
>NC_051412.1:38875832-38876489 GCF_015228065.2 Penaeus monodon
TTCATTTCCGAAAGAGAACGATAAAAAAAAAATACGTCCGTTGCTAGCACAGTTCTCCACTTTAGTTCTCTCCGTTTTCTCTCCACTTACGCTATTATTCTTAATACATAAATCAACGCGAAAAGATAGACGCATCTGTCGCGAGTCGTGTGTGGTAATCGAGCAAGAGAAAAAGCGGAGACATTGTAATGTTATTGTAGCATTAGATCCGTCAGAATGTGCGTTTACGAGTGCATAGCAGGGAGAGTTTGCCGCCGCACTAATAATACAACCACTTAACAATTTACCCAAATCACCCCTGAACACGAGATGCAGTATTTTGCTTGTGAAAAACGGAGGTCCTATTCACCGCACAAAATATATACTATCTGTATTTTTTCTTCGCTATCTTTTTTTCAATCATTACAATTCTAAATCTGCACGTATGTTTCTATATGCTTCTCGTAAATGTGTCGCTTTATTTAAGGAAAGTAAAGCCGAAAAATAAAGATATAATATGCGGACAACCTAGAAGTGAGTACACGCTGGTTAAGTCTGCCTGCGCCTGGCCACGTCCCCCGTTCACGAGATGGCCAGGGCGTCGCACGTGGCCCCGGCTGTCCACTCTGACCTGCTTGGCTTGGGTGCTTGTACGTGGGTACTGCGGAAGAAACAGAC
>NC_051412.1:38876737-38876846 GCF_015228065.2 Penaeus monodon
ACGGACCCCAGCACCGTCGTATCAACGTCTCTAAGATCTAATGTTGTGTAGCTATCTTGGGGTGTATCCAACGCTAGGGAGAGTAGCATGATTAGCTCGGCTGATGGCA
>NC_051412.1:38876904-38878144 GCF_015228065.2 Penaeus monodon
CGTAGTAGTGGGTGGTGGATGAAAGGGAGGGGGGGAGGGGAGGGATGTGTGGTGGATTGGGGAGTGGGGTGGAGGAGGGAAGGAAAGAGGGAGGGAGAGAGAGAGAGAGAGAGAGAGGGATGGAGGGAGAGACGGAGAGATTGAAGGGAAGAGGGTGGAATCTGGGGTAATAGGGGGGTGGGGGTTTGGGAAAGAGGAAGGATCGTGTGGTAGGGGGAGGGAGGGGGGGGGGCGGAGGAAGGGTTCGAGAGAAGGTTCCGTGGTGGACTTGAGGGGGGGAGGGGGGGGGAGGCATGTGGGATAAGGATGGAAAGAGGTGGGAGAGGGTATGAGTGAAGGGAGGGAGGGAGAAAGGGAGGTACGCAGGGAGGTTAGAGGGAGGGGGGGTGAGGAGGAGGATGTGACAGCGACTTCTAGTGAAGGGAGAGGAGGCGAGGGGACGGGGGAAAGGGGAAAGGTAGGGGGAGGGGAGGGAGGTGAAAGGGGTGGGTGAGGTTGACACATGACGCGGGAGGGGCCAGAGAGAGCCGGGATTCAGCCAGATGGAGCGGTGGGTTGTGTGACCAAAGGGTTTAGGGGAAGGGGGAGGGGAGGCGAAGGGGGAGAGAGAAAAGAGAGGGGGAGGGAGGGAGGGAGGGGGGATCTCCAGGTAAGCGAGAGGGAAAGGGATGTTTGCCTGGATCAGGTAGAGGTCGAAGGTGCGTAGACAGGCGAAGGGAGAGGGAAGGAGGGAGGAGGCGGAGGAATGGGTTAATGGGAGGGAGAGAGGATGGAGGACCTTCAGGGAGGGTAAGAGTAATGGGCTGCAGGGGGAGGGAGGGTAGGAGGAGAGGGAAGAAGGGAAGGTGGTGGGAGGGAGGGAGGGAGGAAGGGAAGGTGGGAGGAGGAGCAGAGAAGAGAAAAGGGGAAAAAAAGGAAGGGAAGACGGGAGGAAAAGCGAGGGAAAGAAAAAAGGTGGAGGGAGAGAGGGAGGAGCAGAGGGGGAGCACGGGAAGAGAGGAGAGGGCAGGAAAAAGGGTGGAGGAGGGGAGGAAGGAGGGTGGAGGAGGGGAGGAAGGAGGGTGGAGGGAGAGAGGGAGGAGGAGATATGAGGGCTGAGGGTAGGAGTGGGAGGCCAGGAGGGGGGAGGCCAGGGGAAGGGCCACACCGGTGTAATCAATTATTGTGGTGCAGGTGGAGGAGCGGAGGAGGATGGGGGCGGCGGCGACCCCTCGGATGTGGGCCGGGACCACACTCCTCT
>NC_051412.1:38878228-38878875 GCF_015228065.2 Penaeus monodon
GCACCCGCAGGACGCCCCGTTTCGGACGTCACGCCCATCCATCGGGGACTCGCGTTACAGGCTCTCGCTCAAACCTCATGACTTCGATTTCTCTTCCCGTTCCTGCTTCTTCGGAGAAAATCGAAGACAAGATGCAGCCGTATTAGATGACCTTACGCCTCGTGGCACTGTGGGGCCACCGTGGGGGCTGCGGCACCTCGCTGTTGGAACTCGCTTGCGGCACCTCCTCCCACACCCACCTGCTCTGCTACCTTAGTGCCGCCCACAGAACCCGCGCGTTCCCCAGGCGCCGCCCACGTCTCGCCTCTGCCTTCTTGGCGCCGCTCGCTACAGCCTACGACGCCCTCTCACCTCATTCCTCTCCTCCCCTGGCGCTGTGCCACGCAGGAGGACCGCACTGGGGCGTTCCAGACCCGCGCCCACTCGCTCGCCCCCCACGCAATGGGCGCTCGGAAACCCGACCCACCTTCGGCCTCCAAGAATGCTCGGCGGAGCCCACGCTAAAAGGGGCTGACCGCCCACACTTGCCGCTTCCTCGAAGGGAAAATCACGGTGTCTGACCATGAGCTCTGGGAACGCGAGGTACCTGTTCTGAGAGAGGCAGCGGTGGGCTCCTCTAGCGGGAAGGAGGGACAGGAACCCACCAC
>NC_051412.1:38879162-38879442 GCF_015228065.2 Penaeus monodon
TCACTCCAACCCTGCCTTCACCCTATCCAAATCCTCCCTTTCCTAAAAAACCCTTGGCACCTTAGAGCGCCTGCTCACTCTTCTCTCCGACACTGCTTGCACAAATTTCCATTTAATCCTCTGCGTTAGGAAACAAATTTGGTACAATGATGGGATATGTCATTTTCGCTGATGTAATGTTTGCGTTTCATTGTTGTTACGAATTGATATGTAAGTTGTTTCTCTTTTTTGAAAAATAAATGTTTTGTAGTGCGAGGTATGGCATCCAGGCTCCGGGCGG
>NC_051412.1:38879755-38879827 GCF_015228065.2 Penaeus monodon
GGCGGAAACAACCTGATAACGCCAAGTGTGATTCCTGACGCAAGCCCCGAGCTCTCAACTGTACCTGTCACC
>NC_051412.1:38879895-38880045 GCF_015228065.2 Penaeus monodon
ATTACTCATTACTCACGCCCACATACTCGCTATCTGGTTATCACCTGCTTGATTCATTGGTTGAGGCTAAAAATGTGTAACAGTGCATATCACTAAGAAGGGATTGGATATTGGCGTGAGTTATACTAGGTGAGAAAAGCGTATGGTTAA
>NC_051412.1:38881805-38881877 GCF_015228065.2 Penaeus monodon
GAGGCGAGAGGCGCGGATTCCGTGGGGTTTGTTATTTAGTTAAATTTAGGAAAGGCAGCAGGCAAGGAACTG
>NC_051412.1:38881995-38882105 GCF_015228065.2 Penaeus monodon
ACATCAGTTCGCACCACCTGCACTACTGTTTCGTCTCTCACACGGAAGCGTTGTGTTATGTGGTCATTCCTTAATTAGCACTGCTTGCTTTTGCACAGTGGAGATGTGCT